>NC_069006.1:11404540-11406144 GCF_001194135.2 Octopus bimaculoides | reverse complement strand
TTTTCCTTTTTTTCTTTATTTCTTCCTCTCAACACATCTGCCAGCTCTATAAGAATAAAAAGACGATATCTCCTCTGTATCTGTTTGTTGGCCAAGGTTTCGAACTCCTGTCATCTTTGCTTCGGCAGAAAACAAAATGCCTCCTTGCTGTACGCCATTGTTCAGTGTCTTTTGTTTTTGTTTTTTTTATTACCTTAATAACTTTCAGTCTATATAATCTTCTTGTTACACAGTATCATTTCACAGTGTGTACACCTGTGGTATATAAAACGTATGCAATCTCGATGATGTATATATATAATACAGGGTGTCCCAGAATCAACTATTTCAATGAAATCGGGCAATTTTTTTTAAAAACTGACAAAATTTTATGTTTATTACTTAATCATGATACCCAAACAAATAGATTTATAAATCTTCATTGAAACTTTTCAACATGTGCTTCTTCTGAATCCCTGCAAATTTCAAATCTATCCTTAACATTGCGAAACACATTTTGAAGCATTTCAGGAATTATCTCCTGCACTGCTGACTGAATGTGTTCTTTAAGTTCAGCTAAACTGTTGCTCCAGCCTGGGGGTGGGCATAGAGAAAATAATTGCAGCCAAATTGAAAAAAAAAGATGTTGTGGACCAATAAGTGAGACCCAACAGGAATGAAAATAAAATTATAAAAAAAATAAATTTATACACTTTTAACACATCAAACATGAAAAATAAAAATCAGTTTTTAAAAGAATTGTCTGATTTCACTAAAATAGTTAATTTTGGGATACCCTGTATACCACTGGTGTGTGTGTATATAGATATATATATATATATATGCGTGTGTTGGTGTAGTAGTATGTATGTATGCAAAATATCTATATACATATATTGACACACACATAATATGTATATATACACACATACACATGATATCGATAAACCAACAAGAGAAGAATGACAAAATTAAAAAAAAAAAATTGTATTGTAATAAAAATTGGAATATAAAATGGTTTTGTTGTTGTTGTTGTGTAGCACAAGGTTGGCCATAATCCTGTAATCTCATAACACACAGGGAGATATGTTGAATGTATTGACTGTTGCATGTATATGAGCATGTTAGGGTGATGTGTGCGTGTGTTGAGGGTGTTCAAAAAGTCTCTCCACGGTGAATCTTTTCGTCCTGCGCATCACCATGGTGATACTTAAAGAGTTTTTCAGTGAACGGATTATTTCGAAGAAACTTTGGTCACCAAGATCACCTGATTTAACATCGCCAGATTTTTTTTCTAGGGAGCAAGTAAAGGATCAGTGTACAAGAATCGCCCAAAAACCATTAAATAATTACTGCGGAGAGACTTTTTGAACACCCTAAAGGAGACCACTAAGTGGACTGCTAATGTGCTAGAAGAAGATCACCGAATGGTTCACAAAGAACCATTCAGTGATCTTGTTCTAGCACATTAGCAGTCCACATAGTGGTCTCTTTTATGATTCTTTTAATGTGCTGGTTTCCTGGTATTAATTAATATCCAACTTTTTTACCCTACTATTTTAATTATAGAGAGAGAGAGAGAGGGGTTGTGTGTAAAGAGGGGAAAAAAAAAAAAAAATTCCTTC
>NC_069006.1:11404082-11404530 GCF_001194135.2 Octopus bimaculoides | reverse complement strand
AAAAAATTCCTTCAATATTTTTTTAATTGAGAAAAAAAGAAACTAAAATGAAACCAAACATTTCAAAGATGTTTCTTTCAATGAAATTTCTGTAACCAAGTGTCTTGCTCAAGAGTTAAATACAACCACAGTATGCATTCATTACAGATGGATGTGTCTGCCTCGCTACTCCTTCCTACATTGATACAAGATCTTTGGCTGATGAGTGAGACTTGGTGATGTTCATGCATTTTTTTTTTAATCAATCTTCAACACTGGTCATTTTTATATATAACCCTGACCCCAAGTCAACCCTGATTCAAAGCATTCCTGTTAAGACCATCCTGGGTTTTAAGGAGGGGTGAGTCCCCCAACTTTCTGACATATTGTAACCTGGACTACTTTATCTAATGTACCACTTCCTTTTTAAAAACAGCACGGTGTGTTTCGAGTGAGACTTGACTGTTGT
>NC_069006.1:11400476-11403966 GCF_001194135.2 Octopus bimaculoides | reverse complement strand
CGGGCAAAGTCAACCTTGGCAGCATTTGAACTGCAAATATTCAGAACAGCAACAAACACCACTAGGCATTTTGTCCAATGCAATAACAATTCTATGAGTTTGCTGCCTTAGAAAAAAAAAGTAACACAAAGCTGTCAAAGTTCAGATGATGTACCTCTTTTAGGTGAATAAAGAGAGTTGAGTGTCCTGACAAAGTCACAAAATACTAAGGAAATAGAGACCCCTGTTCTTTTTTTTTTTTCTTCTTCTTTTTTTAATAGTACCAGACATGTTAAGGACCATGCTGCAGCAGTGCGGTGTTGCCCAGTTCAAAATGTGTGTTTTGTTGTTTTATAATATGAAATCGTATTTTGGATTTATGTGGTGTGAACCCGTTTGAAAAATGGTGTGAATGAAGCAACATGGACATCTGGAAAGATGGGCTTATTTGACCAGCTAGGAAAGAGAGAGAATTAGGTGGTTAATGGGTGGTCAATGGTGGTCTGAGGAGAGAGACAGAGGTAGGTCAATGTTGATCCTGACTTCAAAAAAGGGGGTTACAAAGATACATCAATGTTAACCCAGATATTGAGGACAATGAAAATTGAGGGTCAGGTTAACATAGTATCTCAGTCAGGGTAAGGTCAGCAAATATCCTGAAACTCATAACAGGTGGGGATCAACAAAACTGAAAAGAGGAGTAGGGGGAAATTTTACCCCTAGGACCTACTGATAATGAAAACAATGAAAATTAAGGGACATGTTAACATCTTAGTTCAGTCAGGGAAAGTCAGCAAATATCCTGAAGTTGACAAGAAAGGGGTCAACAAATTTTACTCCTTGGACCCATGGTGTGAAAACAATGTTGGAGAGGTTGGAATAAGATGAATGAAAACATATAAAACTAAATCATGTTGGAAAGTAAGAATGATGTTGATCGAAGATAAAAGATGGGAGTTTGGTGTTTTGCCCCATCAGCTGCCAACAAAATAAGAAACTCCAGTAGGTTGTAGTGGTGGTCAAGTGAAGCCCAATATGAGTCAGTCTGGAGCAACTTCAGTCACTGTTTGCCTTTCGGTACCAGAACCTAGCTCGGAAGTCATCACTACAGGTCAAGAAAGCTGGACCAGTTGGAGAATGGACGATAGTTCGTACAACATTGTTGTGACCTGAAATAGAGAAAAATTAAATTTTGAAATTGTTAGAAAAAGTCAGAATACTCTACATTGTTATTATTAAGGCAACAACCTGGCAGAATTGTTTGCATACCAGGTAAAATGCTGAGCGGCGTTTCCTCCATCTTTATGTTCTGAGTTCAAATTCCGCTAAGGTCAACTTTACCTTTCATCCTTTCGAGGTTGATAAAACAAGTACCAGTTATGCACTGGGGTCGATGTAATCGACTAGTCCCCTCCCACAAAGTTTCTGGTCTTGTGCCAATAGTAGAAACGATTATTATCAAGGCTGCAAGCTGGCAGAATCATTGGCACACCAGGTGAAATGCTGAGCAGAATTTCGTTCCTCTACATTCTGAGTTCAAATTCAACTGAGCTTGACTTTGCCATGGGGTCAATAAAATAAGTACCGGTTGAGCAATGGGGTTGATGTAATCAACTTACCCACCACCCCAAAATTTCTGGACTTGCACCAGAATTTGAAACCATTATTATTATTCCATCGCTACGCTTGGAGTTCAATTTCCACCAAGGTCAACTTTACCTTTCATCTATTAGGGGTCGATAAAATAAGTACCAGTTGAACACTGGTGTTGATGTAATTGACTCATCCCCTTCCCCAAAATTGCTGCCCTTCTGGCAAAATTTGAAACCACTATTACCTCCATCTTAGCAAAGGCAGAGGTATTGTTTTCAGTCGTATTTGTTTGTCTGTGAACAAGATATCTCAAGAACCACAGGATGGATTTGGATGAAACTTTCAGGGATGTTTGGCCTTGTGACTGGCACAAACTGATTAGATTTGGGGATTGATCCAGTTCTGGACAAAGATTCTGGATTATTTTTCTTGCTTTTTTTACTTAATTTTTGAGAGCAGTCAGGTTCATTTTTAGTATTCTCATTTGTGAGAGCAGTCAAGTTTATTTCAGATATTCTCATTTTAAGAATCATCTCTGGCTAATCGTTGAGAGGATATTGGTGTTGCCTTGGCAGAGGTTTATGTTCTCTGAGCGCTCTTGTTATTATTATTTAAAGTAGTGAGTTGGCAGAATCACTAATGCATCAGACAAAATGCTCAGTGGCATTTCATCCATTGTTATGTTCTAAGTTCAAATTCCACTGATGTTGACTTTGCCTTTTATCTTTCAGGGTTGACGTAATCAACTTGGCCAAATTTCAGGCCTTCTGCCTATAGTAGAAAGAATTGTTATTATTATTATTATTAAGGTGGTGAGCCAGCAGAATGATTAGCACACCGAGTGAAGGCATGTGGCTTAGTGGTTAGGCTGTTCGGTTCTCAGTTATAATATCATGAGTTCAATTCCTGGTGGCATGTTGTGTCCTTGAACAAGACGCTTTATTTCATGTGGCTCCAGTCCACTCAGCTCACAAAAATGATTAGTACCTGCATTTCAAAAGGGCCAGCTTTGTCATATTCTGTGTCACGCTGAATCTGCTTGTAAACTACATTAAGGGGTAGGCGTGTCTGTGGAATACTCAGCCACTTGCACATTAATTCCACGAGCAGGCTGTTCTATTGATTGGCTCAACTGGAACCCTCATCATGGTAACCAACGGAGTGCCAGTTAGCATGCCAGTGTTTCTTTCAGCTCTTTACATTTGAGTTCAAATCCTGCTGAGGCTGACTTTGCCTTTTATCCCCTTGAGATCAATAAACCATCAGTTAACCCATTAGTGCCCAATTTTTTTCATTTGATTTATTACCAAAAATCTTTTTTTATACAACTTTATCTCATACTAAATATATAAAAAAATTTTTATTACAATATTTGAAAGACACTCCACTCTTGATGACTAACTAAAGATAAAGATTGTTTGCCAACATAACATGGCAGTCCTGGTTTAGGACGAATGTTGCTGTAATTTAGCCCCAGGAGACATTGTCTCCAGCTGGCTATATGACACGATCTGTGTCCTTATATTTTCGAACAAGGGAATCTAGCACCCCCACTCAACTCAAAACAATATCTGTGTATCGCGATGTCTGGGTTATTTCCCTTGATCAATACAGAAACATATGGAGAACTTACTCGGGGATAACAAGACATTAATTCTTATCTAAGGATAACAATGCAACACCAATAGGGTCGACTTACCTAAAAATAACAACAATAAGGATCAACTTAGGCATGAACTAAGAATGACAAGGCATTATGATAACTACTTACCCAGGGAAAACAACACTAATAGGGTCAACTTACTCAGGGGTAACACGAGAAAAGATCAACTTAGGAATGAGCTAAGGATAACAAAACATGAATTGTGTCAAATTATTCAGGGATAACAACCAATAGCGTAACTGGGGGAAGGAAGGG
>NC_069006.1:11396289-11400466 GCF_001194135.2 Octopus bimaculoides | reverse complement strand
GGGGGGCATGTGCCGGGGGGGGGGACACAGAATTGCAATTGTAAAGATGGATGTCCAGCATATCATTTTATGCTGTTATTGGACGTTGTTCAGCAAGTTGAAGTTAATCCTTTCTTATTTGTGGACATTGATGTTGCAAGACCTCATGCATAACCTTGCTCTTCTGAGCATTGAAAGTGAAGGAGTGGCTGTGTGGGAAGTAGCTTGCTTACCAACCACATAGTTCCGGGTTCAGTCCCACTGCGTGGCACCTTGGGCAAGAGTCTTCTACTATAGCCTTGGGCTGACCAAAGCCTTGTGAGTGGATTTGGTAGATGGAAACTGAAAGAAGCCCATTGTGTGTGTGTGTGTGTGTGTATATATGTGCATGTGTGTTTGTGTTTGTCCTCCCAACATTGCTTGACAAGAAATGCTGGTGTGTTTAAGTCCCTGTAACTTAGCAGTTGGGCAAAAGAGGTTGATAGAATAAGTACTAGACTTACAAATAATAAATCCTGGGGTTGATTTACTAGCCTAAAGGCAGTGCTCCAGCATGGCCACAGTCAAATGACTGAATCAAGTAAAAGATCAATTCGCCTCATCAAAAGCAAGAAAGATACTTTAAACTACTGCATCTTTTTTTAATCATTACTTTTAACCATTAGGTGTTTTTTTTAATGTTTCAAGGAAGCTGGTGCATTAAACGGTTAAAATAAGGTTTCGTAAAAGTAAACATTAAAAAAA
This sequence comes from Octopus bimaculoides, assembly GCF_001194135.2. Taxonomy (NCBI): domain Eukaryota; kingdom Metazoa; phylum Mollusca; class Cephalopoda; order Octopoda; family Octopodidae; genus Octopus; species Octopus bimaculoides. The sequence goes on along the minus strand of NC_069006.1, from coordinate 11,399,743 downwards.
TATATTTTGAATGAGAGGCTGTACCAAACTGGCAGGTAAATGAACCCTGTAAGGTATTTATTCCTAAAAAATTGCATTAAAATATTAATAACTATATAAGCACTATATAATATCATGGATTTTGTAATGGAGGGAGTGGGGTGCATTTTTGTGGCTTGCCCCAGGCATGGTTTACCCTAGCTACACCACTGATAACAACACAACACTAATACGATAAACTTACCTAGGGGTAACAAGAATAAGCAAGAACAGGCATGAACTAGGGATAACAAGACATTGTGTTAACTTATCCAGGGATAACAACATTAAACTAATAAAGGTCAACTTAGAAATGAATTGGAGATAACATGACATTGCGTTAACTTATCCAGGGGTAACACGAATAAGGGTCAACTTAAGAATGAACTAGGGATAACAAGACATCAAAAGGCCAACTTACCTAGAGATAACAAGCGTTGCCGCTCAGCATTACGCGAGTCCCAACAACACAAACTGGTTGTTTTTTCATCTGGGAATAACACTGAAAGAGAAACAATAGTGTAGTATAAGATATAAACTAGAGGTGATGGTAGTGAACGAGCATGGCCTACTAGTTTAAGGTGATTCACTCACAACCATGATGCCATGGGTTCAATTCCTGGACCAGGTAGAGCATTGGGAGCTCCTTGAACAAAGCATTTAATATCACATTGATCCAGTGTATTCGTCTGCAAACATGTACCGACCAAGTACAGCTCTCTGTTTCTTTCTCTCTCTGCCTCCAACTGTCACACTTTGGATATATTGTCAGGTCAATAAGCAGGAGAGCCAAAACGGTTTCTGTGTATGTTTGCGACTATATAGGCACCTAAAACAATTTCTAAAACCATGGCACATGTTATCAGTCATACTCGTTTACAGGTGATGGCTGACTCTTTAACCCTTTTAACATTCAGGTTACTTTGTCAAATGTGATGCTTATTTATTCACATTGTTTTGAATTAATCCTGTATTATCTTGTAGCTTTGAGATTTTGATAAAGTGATTGTGAGAGACCAGATCTGGCTGGTCTGAACATAAGATGGGTAGAATATTTGGGTTGAATATGCCCAGTTTAACCCTTTTAGCATCTAGACTATTCTGTCAAATGCCATCCTTATTTATTCACATTGTTTTGAATTAATCAGGCAGCATCTTGTAGCTTCAAGATTTCGATAAGGCAATTATTTTTAGAATGACACTGTAGGGTAGGTCTTGAGATGCCATATTTAGTCAGTTTTAACAAAATAGGTAGGACATTTGGACTAGATATGCCTGGTTTAAATGCTCCTCTTTTACTTGTTTCAGTCATTTGACTGTGGCCATGCTGGAGCACCGCCTTTATAGTCAAGCAAATCGACCCCAGAGCATATTCTTTGTAAGCCTAGTACTTATTTTATTGGCTTCTTTTGCCGAACCGCTAAGTTACGGGGACGTAAACACACCAGCATCAGTTGTCAAGCAATGCTGGGGGGACAAACAGACACACAAACATATACATATACAACGGGCATTTCCAGTTTCAGTCTACCAAATTCACTCACAAGGCTTTGGTCAGCCTGAGGCTATATTAGAAGACACTTGCCCAAGGTGTCATGCAGTGGGACTGCACCCGGGACCATGTGGTTGGTAAGCAAGCTACTTACCACACTGCCACTCCTGCACTAAAGGGTTAAACTAGGGTAGTTTCTATATCGTAGAACCAGAAGTGGTCTCTGATCCATTGATATCAAAAAGGGACAGAGGATACACCCAGGTATCTTTCTCTGCTGGTCTTTTAAACCAGGGCAAGTTTTGTATTATAGAATCAGAGGTGGTTCCAGGTAGAATGGCATCAAAAAGGGACAGAGGATAAACCTGGGTATAAAGGGTCAACATGGGTAGTGAGGATGCGAGGCCTTGTGACTAGGGTGTTGCATCTCATGATCGCAAGATCATGGTTTCGATTCTTGAAGCAGGCAGTGCACTGTGATCTTGAGCAAAATACTTCATTTCACTTTGCTCCAATCCACTCAGCTGTAAATAAGGGATGGACCAGCATCCTGTTTAGGGGTCAGTGTTGTGATCTCCATCATTTATACAGCATGGAATCCAGGTAACTAGCCCTAGGGGTCCTAGGACTTGAGACAGTACTTACTTGAAGTGTTGTATAGGTGACAGTGGTACAGGGTATAGCAGATATGATTGTGGTGGTATTACAGACTGTAGTATACATGGTCGTTGTGGTAGTAGTGGTGGCAGTGTTATTAATACTTATAGTGGTGCTTTTACTCACACACACACACATACATATATATATACATACATACATACATACATACATACATACATATATATCATTGCTATTATGCAAAAGTGTCGTAAGTCCAAAATGTTGCTTTTTCAGAAAACGAAAAAATAGTTTCACCATTCCATAGCAAAACCGTTGTAGTACACTTTGACCATTTTTGATATCTTGGCATCCGAAGCAACTGGAGATACAATAGTTTGACCAAAAGAACCGGCTATTGCAAGCAAAAATAAATATTGAAAAGAACGCCTTCGGCCAAATTGGGACATACGACAGTTTAACATAATAGCAATAATATATATATATCAGTATAAGTAATAGTCCTTTCTACTATAGGCCCAAGGCCTGAAATTGGAGGAGAGAGACAGTCGATTACATTGCCCCCCCCAGTACTCAACTGGTACTTAATTTATCGATCCTGAAAAGATGAAAAGTGCTAACACTTCTGCCAGCTCGTAGTGTTGGTAATAATGATGATGGTGGTGGTGGAAATGATGATGGAGATGGTGGTGTTGATAGGCATCGCAGTATCTTGTCACTTATATTATGGCATCTGAACCTCAAGGCTATGCCCTGGCACTTGCCACTATCTTTATCTCTCTCTTCCTTTACTCAACCATCTCATTTATACTCTGACCCCCCCTTCCTTGTGAGTATGCCTAGCGTTTTGCTACCATCTCCATCCTGCAATCTCCCACTCTCTCTCTCTTTCTCTTATACTTCTCACAGGTTGGGCAGCCGTGTATTTTCTTTGCAGTAGCACACCTGTTTCTGTCTTCATTCCTGATCTCTCTCTTTCTCCAGCCGGGTAACCTTGTACTTCCTCTACAGCAAGACATCTCTGTCTCACTATAGCCTTTCCATCATCACCTCCAATGCCTCTTCCCCTCTTAAAAGTTTTTTGCCTTACAAGTACTTGGTGACCCTGTCAGTGCAGGGGCCACTTAAAAGCACCCAGTCCACACTGTCAAGTGGTTGGTGTTCAGAAGGGCATCCAGCTGTAAAAACCTTGCCAAAACAGTTCAGGCTTCAGCCTGGCCCGCTTTTGTGATACTGTCCCACCCATGCTAGCATAGAACACAGACGTTAAATGATGATGATGATTATATATATATATATATATATATATATATATATATATATATA
>NC_069006.1:11395299-11396260 GCF_001194135.2 Octopus bimaculoides | reverse complement strand
AGAAAGAAAAAGATAAAGAGACCAATGGCAAAGTTAGAAATATATATTATAGATAAATTCTTACAGCTGTTTCAGGGAAAATCCAATGTATCCCTTCATCGGAGATGGTAATAGTAGAAGAATGGATTATTACATCTATAAGAGGAGATTTGTAGTAAGAAGTGAGAGCGATGTGCTGAAGAAAGAACAAAGAAGAAACAGTACTTGTAGTGGAGCTTCATTCCAGCAGTAAACATCCATGTAAAGAATCCTTGTAGGTATTTTCCGGAGATAATCGTAGTTGCAAAGGTGGATATATATCATATTGTATCCAGTGTACTCTGTGCGTTGTTTACTCAAAGGATTCTTTACATGGACGTTTACTGCTGGAATGGAACTATACTCCAAGTCCTTTTTCTTCTTTGTTCTTTCTTCTACGCATCGCTCTCGCTTCTTACTACAACTCTCCTCTTATAGATGTAATAATCGATTCCTCTACTATTACCGTCTCCGATGAAGGGATACATTGGATTTTCCCTGAAACTGCTGTAAGAATTTATCCATAAAATATATTTCTAGCTTTGCCATTGGTGTCCTTATCCTTTTCTCTCTTTATATATACACATGCTAATACACGACCTATGTCATATTCCCCACTCATGTTGATACAACGACAGGGGCAAAACTAGCCGGTATACAGCACTTACTCTGTATTGCCTGTATCTTTGGGTTTGCTTGAATCCAATACCCTTCATAACCTTTATATATGACGCATGCGTACGAACAACCATGCTACATGGCAGTGAAACATGGGCTGTAACTGCTGAGGACATACGTAAGCTCGCAAGGAATGAAGCCAGTATGCTCCGTTGGATGTGTAATGTCAATGTGAATACCCGTCAGAGTGTAAGTATCTTGAGAGAAAAGCTGAACATTAGAAGCATCAGTTGTGGCGTGCAAGAGAGACGATTGCGCTGGTATG
>NC_069006.1:11394253-11394704 GCF_001194135.2 Octopus bimaculoides | reverse complement strand
TTCTTTTACCCAAAGCCAGCACCTTTTCAGTACACCCTCATGTGTGTGTGTGTATATATATATATATATATATATATATATATACACATATCAATATATCAGTATCACTGACAGTGGTGATGATAGTGAAGATGGGTATAGTAATAGGACTTGTAGCTGTGGTGGTGTTGATTAATGGCAGTAGTAGCAGTGGTGGTGGTGGTAGTGCTATTAATAATTATAGAGGTGTTGGTGTTCTTACTCATATACAGGGTGGCCCAAAAGTAGGTTTACAGTTATTCAACTGTATCTTTTGCATTCATATATTGACAGTTTAAATCTTAATTATAAAAAAAAAATATGAAACCATTATTCTATGCTAATTTAGTTAATTTTGTCCAAGCTCCCTTTTCAGTTCGTAAAATAGAAATTTAAATTATAAAACGTTTTAAAAGAAATTTAATGTGCCTAC
>NC_069006.1:11390953-11394027 GCF_001194135.2 Octopus bimaculoides | reverse complement strand
ATATATATATATATATATATATATATATATATATATATGTATCAGTATCACTGGTGATGGTGATGATGCTGGTGGTGATGGTAGATAAAACAACCTCTCTCTGTAAACTGAGACACAAAGAACTCCACAGTCAGGAACTGTGATCTATCTTCACATTCTGCAGTCACCCACCCACCTCGCTTATCCATTTACACCATCAGCACCAACATCATCATTATCATCATCATCATCTTTATTGTAACTGTATCATGAGACACAAGAGGCATCTATGTAGTCACTTGCTCAGCTACCTAGAAATAGCAGCCAAATCTCTCACAAATCAAAACATATCATTAAAAAAAAAAAGGGCACATTAAGTACACTAGATACACTATGCCTGAATAACAGATGAGATGATGACACTTGGAATGACTTTGATCACCGAACATGAACTAATTGATCAAAGTCCTGATCTAGCAGGACCGACCATGGGCTAAACACAACAGTATATGGTAACACAGTATTGCAAACAGCAAAATTGTTGGATAAAATCACCACCATCATTTGATGCCAACTTTTTCCATGCTTGCATTGGTCAGATGGAATATGTTGAGGCTATTTTTCTATGGCCAGATGCCCTTCTTCCCTTCTCATCGTCCAACTCCTCCTGTTCTCCAAGCAAGGTAATATTTTCTCTATGGACAGACATGCTTTTCAGGGAAGACTGGAAATAAAACGTCGGTGCTTGTATAACGGTGGCACTCACCTACAGCTATCACATGATGTCAAGACAAGAGCATGGCAATACACACATACATGTGCTGGTGCCAGATAAGAAGCATCCAGTGCACTCTATGGAGTGGTTGGCGTCAGGAAGGGCATCCAGATGTAGAAACTATGCCAGAACAAACTGTGGAAACTGGCCTGGTCAGCTCCTGTCCAGCTGTCTAATCCAACCCAGCATGGAAAATGGACCCATGACTGCATGGAAGGCGGGCGTTAAACGATGATGATGATGATATATATGCGTGTGTGCGTGTGTGTGTGTGTATATATATATATGAAGGTATGTGGCTTAGGGAATTTGGTTCATGATCATAAGGTCGTGAGTTCAATCCCCAGCGACGCGTTATGTCCTTGAGAAAGACACTTTATTTTCACGTTGCTCCAGTCCACTCAGCTGGCAAAAAAAATGAGTTGCACCTGTAATTCAAAGGGCCAGCCTTGTCACATTCTGTATCACACTAAATCTCCCTGAGAACTATGTTAAGGGTACACATACCTGTGGAGTACTCAGCCACTTGCACATTAATTTCACAAGTAGGCTGTTCCAGTGATTGGATCAACAGGAACACATGTCATCATAACTGATGGAGTGCCAGTTTTATATATATACATGAATAAATATATATATATATATATATATATATATATATATATGTATATATGTATATATACACACACACACACATAAGCACACATACATATGTAGTTCAAAAGGAAAGGAAATACAAAGACAGGATGAAAGAACAACAAAGAAGGAGTATTAAGGGTGATGCTTAGAAAAAAATGGAAGAAGCCTTTAATGTTTTGAGCCTCTGATCTTCTTTAGAACAGAAAGATGGGGAGAGAGAAAAGATGGAGATAAAAAAAAAACAAGTCTGAGTTAAATGGTCAAGGCATGCTGGACAGGCTTCTTTAAGTTTCCATCTACCAAACCCACTCACAAAACTTTGGTCAGCCTGGAAACTATATGAGGAGACATTGCCCAGGGTGTCATACTGTGGGATTGAACCTGGAATCATATGGTAGTCTCATATGTCACCATGGCAATGAACATTCTATTGTCAGAGTTCCATATTTAATTGTGCGTATTTATTACTCATTTATTATTTGTTTTATATATATATATAAATATATATATATATATATATATATGTAATTCAGTTGTCACTAATTGTGACTGAGGCTGCTGGGTAGAACCTATATTGCTAGAAATAACAGTTAAAAGACCCTTACAGCCGCTAGAAAGCACATTTGCATATGCTGACAGGGGAGATAAACTAAGGGTTTTTTTAAAAACTTATTTCTATCAATATTGGCACCGCAATTAGTGACAAGCCTTCATTATTTTGTGTGTGTATGTGTGTGTCGCTCTGTTTTATATTTGATTTTAACTGATAAAACTGGGGTGCAATTTATCTACTGGGCAAAGCTGATATTAAGGTACAATATGAAGGAAAAATATCTCATATCAAAACTTGGCACTAAATTAGAGGTGCGACTTATAATACATGAACAGAAAGAGTATATGTTTGTGTGTGAGTATGTGTGTGTGGATACTGTAATTATCCATGTATAAGTCAGATTATTTCATATTTGATTTTAACTGAAAGAATGGGAATGTGACTTATATATGGGGCAAAGCTAAAACTATGAAGGGGAAATTTTTTGCACCATGATTTAACATTAAATTAGGGGTCTGACTTACAAGTAAATACACAGTAATTATGAATAGCTACCACACCACGCAATAAACTATGATGGGGTAGTAGTGAAATTATCTACACACAGACACTGACTGACCTACCACAGATACTCCATCTACCTGTCATACCGTACCAGTCACTGGACTCTTGTCAATAGAGAGGCTCCCTAAGAGAGAACTGTGCTGTAGACAGGCTGTCTACTAAACTGATAATAAGAACACACACACACACACAAAATACTTACCGTAGTCTTCTGTGTGATTAAAAACTGTCTGACTTCGATGCTCCATCTTACCGGTGGCACCAGCTCCAGTGTAAATGATGAGGCATCGATTCGTAGACAATTCCCACAGCCGGACCAAGGAATCTTTACCACTTGACAAGATATACTGAAACATACAAGACAGCAATAACAAGTCTTTGATTAAGAATGTGTGTGAGTGTATGTAGCATGGCCGTGTGGTTAAGAAGGTCAGTTTGCATCCATGTGGTTTCAAGTTCAGTCCCATTCCAATGCCTTGTGACTGAATTTGGTAGACAGAAATTGTGTCAAACCCATGGTGTGTGTATATATATATATATATATATATATATATATATATATAT
>NC_069006.1:11377628-11390520 GCF_001194135.2 Octopus bimaculoides | reverse complement strand
TATATATATATATATGTATATATATATAGATATATATATATATAGATATATATATATACCACTCCGTGTGTGTGTGTGTGTGTGTATGCTCTCCCAGCACTGTCATTTGACAACTGGTGTTAGTTTCCTTACATTCTTACAACTGACATGGAGTTAAGAATCTAGATATTTCAGCACAAGTGCTTCACATCGCAAACACAGAACACAAAATGGACGGCTTTGTCAAGCAGCAAATCAACAAAGACACCAGCAGACAGGAACCACTCTTTGCACAGGTAAAAAGACAGACGCTTGCCTGGTACAGTCCTGTATCCTGTCATACTCCCAGTTAAAAAAACCCCATCTTGTTAAGGTGAAAGAAAACGAGGCAGACAGAGAAAACCCGGGGTCTGACCAGATCAAGGACTGGAAAGGTCACAACACAGCGAACTCCCTATGCATGACAGAGAAAAGAGATCAGTGGTGAAGGCTGACTGCAGAAGCATCTAGAGTGACACCCCAATGACTGACTGCACCAATTAAGGGAACTTGATAATGTTACATATACATATATTCTTTCTTCATAATGAAGATGGAGAAAGTTAAAGCATAGCAATTTAGCTATCCTCTGTTTTGTTCAAAACTCACAACCCCTTCCGAGGCTTCCTTGAAATTTCTGGAGAGGCTCAATATAGAGTTTACTAAAGGGAGATAACTGTTGGGTGCTATGAAAACGGATTTTGCTCAAAATTTTTAATGTGGCTTATAGTGACTGTAAGTAAAGGGAGAAAATTACTTGCCGACGTTCTCAGAGGCTTAAACAACGTAATTATTCGTGCATTCACTTAACATCCATTTTGCCACACTAGCATGGGTTGGACGGATACGTATTCGAGGTAACATTTTACGTCTACCCCTCAATTGCATTCACACACACATAGATATATATATAACGTTTATTCTTAACTCGGTTTAGTTATCGGACTGCGACCATACTGGGGCATCACCTTGAAGGGTTTTAGTCATACAGATCAACCCTTGCACTTGTGTGTTTTGTTGGAAGTCTGGGACTTATTCTACAGTTCTCTTTTGCCCAATCGGTAAATTACGGGGATGTAAACAAACAAACACTTGTTATCAAACAGCGAGTATGCATGATAAACGCAAATACAAAGACACACACAAGATGCATTTCCACCCAATTTCTGTCTACCAAATTCACTCACAGGGCATCAGTTGGTTGTTTGGGACTATAGTTGAAGATATTTGTCCAAGATGCCATGCAGTGGGATCGAACCTGAAATCACGTCGTTGCAAAGTGAGCTTCTTAACCACACAGCCATGGCTGCGCATATATATACAGACTATACTTATAAACGTATGTTTGTCTATCTATGTTTGTCTATGTTGTATGTAGGAAATATAGAGACTGGTAATAAAGAGAGAGGGATAGACGGAGAAACGGGGAGAGGGGAGGAGGGAAAAAGGAAGACAGGAGAGAGGGGAGAAAGGGGAGAGATGTGAGGAGAGGGGAGAAAGGAGGGAAGGGAGAAGAGAGGGGAAGGAAGAAAAGGGGAGGGAGAAGGGGAGAAGAGAGGGGGAAGTGGAGAGAGAGGCGGAAAAGAGAGAGGGGAGACAAGGGGTGAGAGAGGGGAGACAAAGAGAGAGAGAGAGATATGGAAATGAAAGGAGGAGAATGAATCATCATACCTTAGAATTCCTGGAGAACACAGCCGAACAGACTTCCTGCCCCTCATGGGCATGTTTGAATGTGTTGATGCATTTATTACTGACACCATCCCACAGTTTGAGGTCCCCATCTTTAGAACTGGTCACATACAGGTGAGCGTTGGGACTCCATCTCACCTGAAAGAAATTGAGGAAAAATAGTGAAGAACAGCAACAAATACAGAAATACAAGGATAAAACAATACGTCTGTATTATACGCATGTGTGTGTGTATGGAGGGGGAACAGAACTGTGGGGTCCACTAGAAACCCCAAAACAACTGAGTGAAAGGGAAGGTGAATTCATGAGTTAGGGCTGAGTGGTGTAGCAAGAAGACAATGTAGCCATGTCATCACACTTGTCATCATATAAAAGACAGATGCATATGCACAGACAGCTCAAAAATAAATAGACACCCTTCCAGTATAGTTTTTTCCTGTATTTCTTTTGTTTCAGTCATGTGACTGCAGCCATGCTGGAGCACTGCCTTTAGTCAAGTAAATCGACACCAGGACTTATTCACTTATTCTTTGTAAGTACTAGGTTTACAAAGAATAAGTGAATAAGTCCTGGTGTCGATTTACTTGACTAAAGGCATCGGCCATGTTTGGATGATGCTTGGTTCTATATATATATGCATATGTTTATGTGTCTGTGTTTCTCCCCCTACCATCACTTGACAACCGATATTGGTGTGTTTATGTCCCCATAACTTAGCAGTTCAGCAAAAGAAACCGATAGTATGCATATATATATAGAACCAAGCATCATCCAAACATGGCCGATGCCAGTGCCTCCTGACTGGCTCCCGTGCTGGTGGCACATAAAAAGCACCATCCAAATGCGATCGATGCCAGTTTTCCCTGGCTGACTCCTGTGCCGGTGGCACGTAAAAAGCACCCACTATACTCTCAGAGTAGTTGGTGTTAGGAAGGGCATCCAACTGTAGAAACCTTGCCAGATCAGATTGGAGCCTGGTGCAGCCTTCTGACTTTCCAGACCTCAGTCAAACTGTCCAACCCATGCCAGCATGGAAAACGGACGTTAAATGATAATGATGATGAGATATATAATATATATATATATATATATACACACACACACACACACATATATATGATGGGCTTCTTTCAGTTTCCGTCTACCAAATCCACTCACAAGGCTTTGGTCAGCCTGAGGCTATAGCAGAAGACACTTGTTCAGGGTGCCACACAGTGGAACTGAACCCAGAACCATGGGGTTGGTAAGCAAACTACTTACCACACAGCCACTCCTGTGCCTATACGCTATTCATTGTGAAGGTGCGTAGCTTAGTGGTTAGGGTGTTCAGACCACAAGCATAAGGTCCCGAGTTCGATTCCTGGTGGAGCATTGTGCCATCTACATATCTGAGTGTGTGCGCGTGTGTGAATGTTTAGATGGGTCTGGATCTCTATGAGTGTCTGGTTGTGTGTGAGTGTGTGTGTGTATGTAGTTGTGTAAATGTAATATGTCTGTGTGATGTGTGGGCATCTGTGGGTGAACATGTTGGAGCTTGTCTGGATACGTCTATCTGATTCTATACACGTGTGGTGTCTGTGTGTGTGTGTGTGTGTGTGTGTGTGTAAATAGACACTTCTCATTATACAGTTTTATCTGTACACACACTACTTGTTGTGAAGAGGTTTGGTTTAATGGTTAGGGTATTCAGGTTACGATTGTAAGGGCATGAGTTCAATTCCACTCAGCTAGCCTTGTCCACCCAGCCTTGTCACATTTTGTGTCACACTGAATCTTCCTGAGAACTACATTAATGGTACACGTCTGTGGAGTACTCAGCCACTTGCATGATAATTTCATGAGCAGGCTGTTCTGTTGATTAGATCAACTGGAACCTTTGTAACTGACTGAGAGCCAGGCCCCTACTCGTTAGTATGATGTCCAAATGAGGGAAATCATTAAAAACTGTATAAAGCATGTCTAAATGCTAGATTAAGGATTTAAATTATTTAACCCTTTAGCATTGCGGCTGAGTTCCTTTTGAGTGTTGTGCCTCATGGAGGCAATGACTGAGACCTTTGACATTATGGCGTGTTTGAGAAGAAGACCCATCAAGCCAAGTAAAATTGGTGTCACTCAAATGGCACATAAAAGCACCCTTTATACTTTCAGAGTGGTTGGCGTTAGGAAGGGCATCCAGCTGTAGAAAACTGTGCCAAATCAGACTGGAGTCTGGTGCAGCCTTCCAGCTTACCAGCCCTGGTCAAACCGTCCAACCCATGCCAGCATGGACAACGGATGTTAAATGATGATGATGATGATGATGATGATTACTCTGTCAAATGTAATACTTATTTATTCACATTGTTTTGGATTAATCATGCAATTATCTTGTAGATTTGAGATTTCAATGATGTGACTGTTTAATTTTAGTATGACATTGTAGAGTACGTGTGAGAGGCTGGATCTGGTAACTTTGAACATAAAACAGGTAGAATATTTGAACTGGATATGGCCAGTTTAAATGTTAAAGGGTTAAACCTGTTAGCATTTAGATTACCCTGACAAATGTAATGCTTATTTATTCATATTGTTTAGAATTTACACACACACACAATATAAACAGTTGCAGATATATTAAATACTGTACAACACAATTTATTAAAATTTACCTCGGTTTCTACAGGATGTTCAAAAACTCTCTCTGCAGTAAGTATTTTATTGCAAAATATTTATAGCATAGAATAAGACTACAAAAGAATATATTAGACTTTACAAGACTTTAAAAAACTTTATAAGGGGTTTTGAGATTGTCATGCTTTGTTTTCAATACATAAAATTTAATTTCTTTTTTACTGCCATGTGAGCACTTCCTAGGTTGATTTCACTGTGGAGAGACCTTTTTGAACACCCTGTAGAAGACGTCATAATTACTTATTGGCAAATGAGACCAGCACTCAAATTACTGCCAAATATAATACGTATTTATATTCACATTGTTTTCAATTAATACTGCCTTATCTCATAGCTTCGAGGGCTTGACAATATAACTTTATTTTCAATAATGACAGTGTAGGGTAGGTGTGAGAGATCGGATCTGACTGGTTTTAACATAAAACAGGTAGAACACTTGGTCAGGATTAAACGCATCAAATTACATCATTTTGTTTCCAGAAACAAATCTTCCAAAAATGATGTCTATTTACCTTTGAGATGTCTGTGTATATCATGAGAGTGAGTGTGTGTGTGTGTGTGTGTGTGTGTGTGTGCATTTGTTTGTTAGTTTTTACAAAAGTGTGGGCAGCACCCATGACTCCTGCTAAAGAAGCTCTGAGGTTGATAACGGGGGTGCAGGGAGGAGTCAGAAGCCAAGACTCATTGTTTGCTGTTAATCCCCTCCTGGGTCTGTCTGTGACCATGAGTGAGGTCTACGAGTCTAATAAAGCACCCTCTTCACAGTGTTACTTATGAGGTCTGAACCCCTGCTGTAAATAAGACACATTATGATAGAAGAGATAGGGGTCACAACACCGATATAGGTGAGTCAATAATGTATATTAGTGGTAGAATAGAGAACTGGTGTGGGTTCTGGGGTACTGTAGTATTGGTGGTGGTACTGTAGTAGTATGTTTTTAACACAGCATACCTATAAGAGATGATGTCTCAGGATAAATGCTATAGTAACTGATCTATGGTAAGTGCATGGCTCAGTGGTTAGAAAGTCATGCTTAAAATTGTGAGGTAGTGAGTTCAATCCCTGGATCAGACTGTGTGTTGTGGTCTTGAGCAAGACACTTTATTTCACGTTGCTCCAGTTCACTCAGCTGTAGAAATGAGTTGCGACATCACTGGTGCCAAGCTGTATCGGCCCCTTTGCCTTTCCCTTGGATGACATCAGTGTCACGAAGAGGGGAGGCTGGTATGCATGGGCGACTGCTGGTCTTCCACAAAACCACCATACCCAGACTGGTGCCTTGGAGGGGAACTTTCTAGGTGCAGTCTCATGGTCACTCATTACCAAAGAGGATCTTTTTATCTTAACTGGTCAATCAACAGTGTGTATACATTGAGTATGATACATAGGTAGCTATTGTAGTAGTGAATGTGATACTATAATGGAAATGGTTGGAGTACTGTTGTTGTGGTAATAGTACTGTAGTGGTGTTGACAGGGTATTGTAGTAGTGAGGGTGGGGAACTTTAGTGGTGGTAGTGAGGTGCAGTAGTAGTGTGGTTGTAATAGTAGTAGTAGCTGGCATTGATGTAAAGTGAAGGTAACACAAAAAACAAACAAACACATAAAACACCTCATATAAAAACTCCCCACCCCCCATCGTTACTCAGAGGATTATGTTACGTAGATGTTTACCGATGTTACTGGTCCAACATGTTGGTCAGCTGGATTGCCTGAGACGAAACACTGGAATGTATTGACATCATACAGTCGTACTGTAGGAAGATGAGAAGAGAACTTCGACAGGTGAGTTAATTAATTTACTCCAAAGGTAATAACAATAACAACAGGTAAGGATGAATGTAAGTAAACTGATTTAATGAGTGTGTGTGCATATGCGTGTTTGTGTGTGTAACAGAAAGCATGTGTGTGTGTGTGTATGTGTGTGTATGTGCGTGTTTATGTGTAACAGATAGCATGTGTGTGTGTATGTGTGTTTGTGTAACAGATAGCATGTGTGTGTGTATGTGTTTGTGTGTGCAATAGATAGTATGTGTGTGTGAGTGTGGGTAAACAGACTGAGAGTGTGGGTGAGTATATATAAAAGTGAGTTTGTGTATGTATGTAATAGTGATTGTGTGTGCATGTGTGTTTAATATACAGTGTATATGTATGTGTGTGAGTAAGAGACAGTGAAAGTGTGTGTGTGTTTGACAGTGGTACTGTGTATGTAATAGATAGAGATTGCACTCATTATGCATGTTGCATGTATAACATACGGTGGTTGTGTGTGCGTGTATGCATGCGTGTGTGCATACGTATAAAGGAATTTCTAAGACGATATAAAAAGAACTGAATGAAGAGGAGAGAGAGAGAGAGAGAGTTGAGTATTAGTGAAGAAGTGAGTTGTGTCTTAGGGAAGCAGAAAATGAGGAGAGTGTGAGTGGAAGTCAGATGCAAATGAGATGAAGAATACACAGGGTGGCACAAAAGTAGGTTTACAGTTCTTCAACTATCTCTTTCACATTCATATATTAACAGTTTAGATCTTAATTATAAAAAAAATATGAAACCATTATTCTATGCTAATTTAGTTAATTTTGTCAAGCTCTCTTTTCAGTTTGTAAGATAGAAATTTAAATGTAATAAAGTGTGTTAAAAGAAATTTAAAATGTCTACGTGATAACTGTGAACCTATTTTTGGGCCACCCTGTATTTTACGAAAGAATATTTTCTGACATCCCCACAAACACTGCCATCATCACCAACCCACAGTAGTGAATGAGGTGTGAGGAAGGTCAGACAGGTTTACAAATTCATACAATGTCCATCTTCTGGATGAATCGTATACCACAAAGATTAAAAGTTACTTACGCACAGGATGTTGTGTTCCAACCAATATATACTCTCCAGACGGGTGGAATGACAAACATCGAACTGGGGCTGATTCCTGCATGTAGAGGAAAGAGAGAGAGAGAGAGTTAGAGACACATGATTACTAAGAGAGAAAGAGAGAGAGTTAGACATAGACATGATTACTAAGAGAGAAAGAGAGAGACAGGCATACAGTGAAGAGAAAATGCAAAAGATGCATTTATTGACCTCCACATCTCATTGTTATTGTTTGAACGCCCACTTTATACTACTCGCATGGGTTGTCCAGAGTTTATCAAAGCTAATTTTCCACAGCCAGATGCCCTTTTTGTGGACAATCTTTACTTATTTCCAAACAAGATGGTATTTCCCCTTTATTTGGGCATCTTTTCACAGGAGACTGCAAACAAACAACACTGTTTGTAATAACATCATTGAGCAACAGAATCAGTGGTGTAATTAGAACGATGAATCTCCCTTACTTCGTGGGTGACTATGTTACCAACTACACCCCATACAGAGTGAGATGCTGTACTTTATTTTGGCTATTTTAACTGCTATCAACACCCCATGAAGGCATGTTGTTTCGTAGTTAGGGTATTGTACCCATGATCTTGTGATTGCAATTTCAATTCCTGGAGCAGGCAATGCATTGCGTCCTTGAGCAAGACATTTCATTTCATATTGCTCCAATCCACTCAACCTGTAAATGAGTAACTTTGTGACAGAGTGGCCTCTTGTTGTGATCTCAGTTGTCTAAACGCCATGGAAATTGGGAAACTGACTCCTTGAGTTGTAGGGAGCCAAGAGAGACTTCACTTCACTTTTACTGTCATTATCACACAACATATTTGATTGGTCAATTAGCACTGGGAGCATAGGTTATTCAACGAATTTTTATCACATCATGGTGTCCCATCTTGGTTTTATGTTTGCCAGTGGGAATTAAATGGATGATAGACGAATAATCCTGTACCGATAAAATAGAAAATATTTATGACTTGGTTTGAAATCTCGCTAAGACTGACTCTGCTGTTCATTCTTTTATCTGGTTGTCCAACATGCAAGAAACAGCAGTCAAATCTCCTTCCAAAATAACACTTCCCCATCTCAGAAAGAGAAGGACATATTAGATAATATAGTTGTAGATATACACTTTGTCTGCCTGAAATAATGAAGGGTTGGTCATGGCTGGATTGCTTTTGAGAGTAGGTTTACTTTCAATCAAGTCTGAACCAAGACCAACAACAACAAATTGCAGCCACCACCAACACCATCATTCACAATAACTAGGAGCTGCTGCTGCCACCACCAACATTAATAGCAGCAACAACAGTAACTATTATCATCACCATCATCATTAACAACAACAACAAGCCATCACCACCATCACCATTATTAACAACAACAGCAACAACAAACTCACCTGGATACTCTTGTAAGCTTTTTTCACTGAGGGTTTCGAAAATTCAAAGAATTTCACACTGAAATCTTTGCTGCCAGAGACGAGGATCTGATGGAATGGATGAAAGTCAAGGGACGTCACTTCCTGGAATGGAAACATCAATAGTTCAAGTTTAATGAGAGGTACCAACCCCTTGGTCGACTGGTCAACATGGACACGCATTATCACAACATATCCAGTTATATACAGTCTATAGAGACACACTACACTACAGCATGTACTGTCTATATAGACACCCTGAACCTAAACATGTACTGTCTATAGAGACACACTACATGTAGAGTGTAGACATGTTATGCTACAACATGTACAGCTGTATTTGAATGTGCACTACTGGGTCCTCCAACACAGTTGACCTACACACAAAGCTTCAGTTCTATATGATAGCATAGTTCTACCAGCAGTTCTTTGTGTCAATGAGACATGGAAGAGCACAGTGAAAAATGATAGAAAGCCAAATACGTTCCACCAAAGATGCCTGAGAAGGTTTCTGCGAATGTACAAACAAGACCACATAACCAGACGGGTAGAATGACAAACATTGAATTGGGGCTGATTCCTGCATGTAGAGGAAAGAAAGAGAGAGAGAGAGAGAGTTAGAGATAGACATGATTACTAAGAGAGAAAGAGAGAGAGTTTGAGATAGACATGATTACTAAGAGAGAAAGAGACAGGCATACAGTGAAGAGAAAATGCAAAATATGCATTTATCGACTTCCACATCTCATTGTTATTGTTTGAACGCTCACTTTACAATGCTCGTATGGGTTGGCCAGAGTTTATCAAAGCTAATTTTCCACAGCCAGATGCCCTTTTTGTAGACAACCTTTACTTTTTCCAAACAAGATGGTATTTCCCCTTTATTTGGGCATCTTTTCACAAAAGATTGCAAACAAACAACACTGTTTGTAATAACATCATTGTCGTCATCATCATTTAACGTCCACCTTCCATCGCTGGCATGGTTTGACAGGAGCCGGCCAGGCAGAAGCCTGCGCTTGACTTCTGTGTCTGTTTGTGCAGGGTTTCTTTGACTGGATGCCCTTCCTAACACCAACCACCCAGCAGAGTGGACAACACTGTAATATTTGTAAATTACTATTTTTAAATCTCACAACGTGAGATATTCAGCAACAGTACTTTGTAGTAAAAATTGTTTGCCAACATAACATGGCAGTCCTAAACCAGATCTGCCATGTTATCTTTACTACACTGTAATATTTATTTACTGTCAGTAAATATCAAGACAAGGAGACAGAAACACACACACACACACACACACACACACATGGGGAAGCCATATATCTCCTTTATAGCAAGACACCTATTCAAACGAGAGCCAATATGAGGTCACTTGGCAGAATCACCAGAGAATAGAAATTAAAACTAGCAGGTCACACATATTCCAGCAACGGAATAACACTTTTCTCAAACAGCTTTCAGATGGATCTCACCGGAGGGAAAAAGGAAATGAGAAGGACCAAAAACTACATGGTGCAGAACATTTGCAATCGATATGAAAGAGCCCTATATCACATGGTTAGATGCAGAGGAAACTGCATTATTACACCCTAAACATCTGAGAGACACTACAGCTACCACCTCCACAATACCCAACACTACCACATCACACAACATCAGTGACGCTACTTTCTACTACCACCACCTCTCATTTTTTAGGAGCACTCTGTCAGTTACGACGATGGGGCTCCCAGCTGATATGATCAACAGAACAGCTTGTTCATGAAATTAATGTGCAAGTGGCTGAGTACTCCACAGACACGTGTGCCCATAACATAGTTCTCAGGGAGAGATTCAGCATGACACAGAGCGTGACAAGACTGGCCCTTTGAAATACAGGTTGAACTCAGTTTGGCCAGCTGAGTGGACTGGAGCAACGTGGATTAAAGTGTCACAACACGTCACTGGGAATTAAACTCATGACCTTACGATCGTGAGCCGATTGCCATAACCACTAAGCCACGTGCCTTCACCACCACCACACATTACATGATACTATAGATCAGTAAACCTACCACCCCTGCCACAACATTACACCACAACTACTCCACCATCATCCCCAGTAAAACCCAAAGAACAGCAGGGAAGATGCTTGACTTACAGAGTTATGGTCGTAGAGTGTTCGAATCACGGGATGGTTTTCCATGGTTTGTTGTGGTGTTTCCATAGCAATGATCTCAGCAGGTGTAGCACTTTTGGCCAGCATCCTCTCCACATCCAAAATCTGGAAAGACAGAAAAAGAAATCAGACAAAATAGAAATAAACAAAGCAGGAACAACATTACACCCACACACCCACTCACACTCTTGCTCTCCACTCATTACTGCCTGCACAAGTTATTTGTGGTATTTTAGTATTTTCAGTCACTGGATAGCGGCCATACTGGGGCACCACTTTGAAGAATTTCAGTTGAACAAATTGACCCCCAGTACTTAAGGCTTTCGTTAAGTTTGGTGCTTGTTCCACTGGTCTCTTTCTGGGGGAGGGGTATGACAAACACAGACACACAGATATACATACATACACAAACACACATATATATAAATATATACAGGGTGATTGAAAAGTAACTCCCTATCTTAAAATACTTATAAGGACAGGTTTTAGTATGAGGTTTTATTTAAAATAGGATATGGACTCCAGATGTTGCCACCAGCTTCTTGAGTCGCCCAGGAACTGCATGAAGTGATTTCACCAGGAACCTTGTGGAACGGAAGATATAACTTCTCGTATTCGCCTTTCAAGTTCTTCCAAAGTCTTTGACTTGGTGCAGTAGACTTGTTCCTTTAACCAATCCCAAAGAAAAAAATCACAGGCTGTTAAGTCGGGACTCTTCGCTGGCCACACGTGTATACTACAATGACCCATTCACCTCCTGCGGAAGTGGGCATTCAGCCATTCACGAACGACAAGGACAATACGATTACAAATTAAATTCTCACACTTCAAAAATCAAACATAAAATGTTTGAGAAAAAAATTACAATTAATAAATAATTTTCCAAGTATTTTATAATAGGGAGTTACTTTTCAATCACCCTGTATATAAAAATGGACTTCCACACAGTTTCCATCGACTGAATTTACTCAGAAGACATTGGTCAGCATAGGGCTGCAATAGAAGACACATGTCCTAGGTGCCATGATGTGGGACTGAACTTGACATCAGTTGGTTGGGAAATCAACTTCTTAACCACACAGTTATATATATATATATATATATATATATAATTAAAAGGGTAAAGGTTTATCAATTTATTAATAAATTAACAATTAATAATTTTTACCAAGCCCTTCGGTATGTAAACACCATTATCGGTGGAGAACTTATTTAAAAGTTCTTATACATTTATAAACATAATTAAGGGATCAGCAAACAGTTGCTTCACCACATACCGAAGTTCAGAAATAGCAGCTAAAAAGCTTTTTAGCTGCTATTTCTGAACTTCAGTATGTGGTGAAGCAACTGTTTGCTGATCCCTTAATTATGTATATATATATATATATCCATATGCACATTAAATGATGATGATAACAACATAGATAGGTTTCAGAAAACTCCAGCAAGTTTCTTTACCTTAATGGAAGCATCCTCTGATCCTGTGGCTATCAGTTGACCTGCAACAACAAAAATATTCTTAAATTGGAAACAAAAAAAAAAAACAACACCCCCTCACAAATCATTTTTTTAAAACTAAATATATTTGCCATCACTACCAACTAGCACCAATCAGGTCACGAAATACAGCACCATGTGATTTTTAGAATAAAAATATATGAACTGCCAGAAGTGATATTATTAATACTCTTTACTCTCTCTTTATTTGTTTCAGTCATTTGACTGTGGCCATGCTGGAGCACCGTCTTTAGTCGAAGAAATTGAGCTCAGGACTTATTCTTTGTAAGCCTAGTACTTATTCTATCAGTCTCTTTTGCCAAACTGCTAGGTTACGGGGACATAAACACACCAGCATCGGTTGTCAAGCTATGTTGGGGGGACAAACACAGATACACAAACACACACAAATATATATACATATACAACGGGCTTCTTTCAGTTTCTGTCTACCAAATCCACTCACAAGGCTTTGGTCGGCCCGAATCTATAGTAGAAGACTCTTGCCCAAGGTGACACACAGTGGGATTGAACCCGGAACCATGAGGTTGGTAAGC
>NC_069006.1:11374382-11377174 GCF_001194135.2 Octopus bimaculoides | reverse complement strand
TATATATATATATATATATATACACACACATATATATATTGTTGACACTCTTAGAATTTTAAAAACTTTCGAGAGAATGAGAAATAATTCTTTTTTCTGAATACAAGATCTTGAAGCTAGAAATAATAGCAATGTAAACATTCAGTCAAAATACCCAATTGGATAGAAAATTTCAAACCCTATATAACATGCTGTTCTTTATAGTTTTAATGCTAGTATGGGTGGGATGGTTTTACAAGAGCCAACCAGGCCGAAGCCTGCACCAGACTCCTGTGACTGTTTTGGCAAGGTTTTTACAGCTGGATGCCCTTCCGAACACCAACCACTTTACAGTGTGCACTGGGTGCTTTTAAGTGGCACCTACACTGACAGGGTCACAAAGTACTTGCAAGACAAAAAAAAAAAAATAAATATTAGCAACGGAAAAAGTATTAGTACCAGAGGGCAATTTTTGTAAGCAACTTAACCTGAATGTATTGTTAATTTGTTCTGAGAAGACCTCTCATACAGATGCACGGTGCTAAGAACACACATGTATGCATATCATTAGCAGACAAGAACTGTCTGTTATGGGCAGTGAGAATGTGCCACATCACGTAATTTCAGTATATGGCACATTCTCACTGACAAGTCAAGACAAGGAGACACAACATACTCAAGCTCTCTCTCCCTCTCACACACACACACACACACACACAAGCTCTCTCTCTCTCTCACACACACACACATATCCACAATGAGCTTCTTTCAGTTTTAGTCAACCAATACTACTCAAAAATTTGTTCAGCCTGAGGCTATAAAAGAAGATACTTGCCCAAAGTGCCATGCAGTGGGACTGAACCCGGAAACTTGTGGTTGGGAAGCAAACTTCTTAATTCCACAGCTGTGCCTCTTTCTATCAGACAGTAAAGTTTGATAAACTCGATTCTTTTATTTTTTTTAGTTGTTTCCGTCATGTGACTGCGGCTATGCTGGAGCACTGCCTTTAGTCAAACAAATCGGCCCCAGAACTTTGTAAGCCTAGTACTTATTCTATCATTCTCTTTTGCCGAACCACTAAGTTACAGGGATATAAACACACCAACATCAGTCTCAAGTGATGGTGGGGGACAAACACAGACACACAAATACATACATACAAAAATACATATATATATATATATGACAGGCTTCTTTCAGTTTCCATCTACCAAATCCTCTCACAAGGCTTTAGTCAGCCCAAGGTTATAGTAGAAGACACTTACCCAGGGTGCCACACAGTGGGACTGAACCCAGAACCATGTGGTTGGGAAGCAAGCTTCTTACCACAGCCACTCCTGCACCTTGATCTAAACAAAATTTTTTAAATGGTCATGAAAGGAACGTCTTTCATCATAAGTCTGCTTGGTCTGGGCTGGCCTGTGGTTAAATGACAACAACATAAACATTTTATTTTATTTGTGGAAACTTATTGGTCACCAGAAAGAAAAGGTGATCCGTCACCAAGAGGTGGAGGTGCGATTAATATAGTGAGGAGGTGGAGGTGTGAGATTCTTAAATCAAAATCCTAGCAGACTTACCAGAATGGTGGAAAGCACCTGCACGGCATGCAGCCTTGTGAGCGGTGACATAACAAGTCTCATAGAGAGCAGCTTCAGGAGAGATGGTCTGAACTGCAAAAATAGACAACAAAAAAACAACCTACACTAAAAATTTAACAGCAATGATTGGCAAGCACAGAAAAGTGATGATGATGATGATGATGATGATGTGATGATGGTGATGATATCGACTCCTTACTTGTTTTTCTAAAATGCACCATAAATGTTCAACAATATTGAGATCTGGGGACTGTGGTGGCCAGATAAGATGTTCAACTTCACTAGAATGTTCCTCGTGCCATTCAGTAACAACTTTAGCTGTGTGAATTGGTGCACTATCATCCTGAAAGATTGCATTTCCCTTTGGAAACAGTTCTGCAACCATAGGATGAATTTGATCAGATAAAATGCATAAATAGTCTTCACTATTAATTCTGCCATGAAGGAGAACCATTGGGCCGGTGGATTTCCAAGATATAGCCCCCCAGATCATCACAGATCCTCCTCCATGTTTAACAGTTGGAAGAAGGCAGTCTGGGTCAAATGCTTCTTTTGGCTGTCTTCACACATATACTTGGGTGGTGGTTGGAAATAAGGTAATGGATGACTCATCTGAGAAAATAACATTCTTCCACTGCTCTAGGGACCAATTCTGTAGGTTTTTACTGCACTCTAAACGCTTTGCAACATTTGTTTTTGAAAGTAGTGGTTTTCTGATTGCAGCCCTTCCATGAAATCCAGCTTTGTGCAGCTCCTGACGAACAGATTTTGTGGAAACTAGGTTCTTGAGGTGGTCATTAAGCTCTGCAATAATTTTGCGAGCTGTACTTTTGTGATCCTTTCTAACAATTCACATAAGAATCTGACGGTCCCTATCTGAAAGTTTTGGTTTTCTTCTGGAGTTTTGTTTCAATGAGGAGGTTTCTCCTTCTTTCTCAAAGACTGTCATTTCTTTCGAGACAGTACTTCTTGATACACCAAACATTTCAGCTGTTTTCATTACGCTAGCACCTGCCATATAAGCACCAACAATTTGACCTCTTTTAAAGTCTGATAGATCTGTCATTTTAATGAATTTTAATTACTTTAGCAAAACATATTAAGCAATACTAATAATAAATCAAAAAAACATTCATGGTTTTATAGCTATTTCAAAATTATGATGCTAGGCGTCTCCATTATTTTGTCCAATTCCTGTATTTGAAAATTCTT
>NC_069006.1:11372524-11374174 GCF_001194135.2 Octopus bimaculoides | reverse complement strand
ATATATATATATATATATATATACACATATATATATGCTAACACACACACACACACATATATATATATATATACACCTCTCTCTCTCTCTCTCTCTATATATATATATATATATATATATATACACACACATGTAAAGGTGTGTGGCCTAGTGAGTAGGCTGTTGCACTCACTGTCTCTAGATTGTGGGATCAATTCTCAGACCAGGCAGTGTGCTGTGTTTTTGAGCAAAACACGTCATTTCACATGGTTCCTGTCATCACTTTCAATCTGGGGGGGAAATGTTGGTTTGCTTGCCTTGGCAGCAAGGGTGGCGTCATTTGAAAGCTAAAACTATGCAAAAGCACATTGTGACCAGCGATGTGTAACAACATCTGATAGTCTGGTTGGTCATGTGATCACATCATGTATATACTTAAATATATATACACACACACAAACACATACATTACAGAGCAAGAGAGAGGTATATCTGTCAATGTCAATCTATCCGTCTATAAATATATATTCCTGCTGGTACACATTTACATCTGAGGAAAGAGGAAAACGAGAAAGAAACAACGGGAGAGAGAGAGAGAGAGAGAGAGAGAGAGAGAGAGAGAGAGAGAGAGAGAGAGAGAGAGAGAGAGCGAGTGGAAGAGAGATGTGTGTGAGTGTACTTACCATCTGTTTCATATTCCAGGTCTATACCAGTGCCAGGTGTGACAGCTTCTGTGGGAACCTGCTGCTGTGGGTTCTGGGCTAGAGAGAGATAGAGAGAGAAAGACAACAGGTGAGATACTGGTGCATGATAGAGGAGGAAGAGGAGGAGTACTTACACAGAGATGGAGGAAGGGGAGGCTGAGACAACAGCACAGAGTGAGGCCTTGGACTATATATTGTCTAATGCTGGCTTCTTAACCTTTTAGCATTGAGATTATTGTCAAATGTAATCCTTATTCATTCACATTGTTTCCAATTAATCAGGCATTATCTCATAAGCTTTGAGATTTCAATGATGAGATTGTTTTATTTTTAAAATGACATTGTAGGGTAGGTGCAAGAGGTTGGATCTGGCCAGTTTGAACATAAAACCAGTAGGGTTTTTGGGCCTGGTGTAGCCAGTTTAAATGCTAAAGAGTTAAGACAGTAGGGTATGATTTGAGAGAGAGAGAGATCTGATTACTGTTTCTAGCATGTTGAGTACCTGGGTAAGTACTCTCTCACTGGTTGACTTGATCATGGATAACCACCAATACCACTATCTAACATCCACGTTTCCATGCTTGCATGAGCCAGATGGAAATTGTTGAGGCAAATTTTCTACGGCTGGATGCCCTTCCTGCTGCCAATTCTCTCCTCTTTTCCAAGCAAGGTAATATTACCCCTTGGCCAAGGTGGTGACCTGGCAGAATCTACAGAGGCCAACTTTGCCTTTCATCCTTTCAGGGTCGACAAATTAAGTACCAGTTGCGTACTGGAGTCAATTTGATCGACTGTCCCCCACCCACCCACCTACCACCACCACTCCACTCTGAAATTTCAGGCTTTGTGCTTATAACAAAAAGGAATATTACTCTTTGGCCAGAAATGTTTTATCATTTATATGATGATGATGATGATGATGCTCATTCAAAATCATCATGTTATGTCTAGACAAGAGTACACACAA
>NC_069006.1:11370539-11372400 GCF_001194135.2 Octopus bimaculoides | reverse complement strand
TATATAATGTGTTTCTTTCAGTTTTCATCTACCAAATCCACTTATAAGGCTTTGGTTGGTTCGGGGCTAAAATAGAAGACACATGCCCAAGGTGTTGCTGTAGTAGTGTAGTAGGACCAAACCTGGGACCATTATTTGGGGAACAGGCTTTTGAATTACGTAACTATGCTTCCACCTCGTCAAGTAACTAAGTATGTGCTGCTTTGATGGCTTCTTGATTTCTCCCTACCTTATCCGTAGGTAGTTTTCTATCGTTCTATATTTTAGAGATGAGGAATTCTATACATTATTTATATTGGACGGATATGTGTCCTCATCTTGTTTGTTGTTACCACAATGTTTCGGCTGATTTACTCCCCAGCCTTCATCAGGTGTTCTGGTAGGCTTTTGAACCCAACCCTGGGTTCTTATTCCTAAGGTATTTTTTTTGTTGACATTATTATTATTATTATTATTATCATTATTTGCATGGGTCAGACAGAATTAGCCGAGACAGATTCTCTATGGCTGGGATGCTCCAACCCTCACCTGTTTCCAAGCAAGATATTTTCGCATGGCAAAATGTTTTTCAAGGAAGGCCAGAAATGAACAACACCGCTTATGCGACAATGAAGCTCTTTTACAGCCATGATGTACTCCTCAATCATGGTTAACCTACATCTGCCAAAACATAACCAACAGCAGCAGCGCTACCCTACACCTGATATAAAGACCATCATTAAGTCAACACCAATAGGATGACACGGTATAATATCATAGCCTTTCTATAACTGACATAGAGTATCAAGGAGCTGCTATTTCTACTTGTACAAGATAGCACAAGAAATAGTAGCCCAAGTGCCATAGCGTAGTATAAATACAGAAATAAATTTACATGCAAAAAAAGCACCCAGCCTTTTGTTTGCAAGTGTCATTATGTTATTTTGACCACTTGTAACTGTTGAACAAAGATGATGTACTAACTGACTGTTTGCAATGTTATCCTCCATACATCCTCACCACATTAGTTGACTGTAAGATTGCATTGAATGAACATCTCTTGCCTTTCCTGCAAGATGATGCATCCAATAGTGGAAAGAGTGGAGATTGTGGAAGCGTATGTGAGAACGGGTTTTGTTAAGCAAATGTGTGAAATTTTTAATGTCAAGTTTCCAGGTAAAGACTTACTGGCAAAGAGAATGATACAAATGTTGGTTAAGAAGTGGTGCATTATGGGGTCAGTGCACAGCACCCTAAAACTAAAACACTTTACAGTTCAAATACCAGAAGTTATTCAGAACATTCACCAAAGAATTACTCCAAGTCCAAAGATGTCAACATGTAAATTGACACAGCAGTCTCACATAAGCAGGAGGTCAGACCAATGCATATTGAAAAGTCTAAAGTTAAAACCATATCATTTCACATGTGAACAGCCATTAAAAGTGGATGACAAGAACAAATGAATAAATATATTTTTGTATTTGCACCATGCAATGGAACCTTGGCAAGTTTTTTTGTGTACCATCCTGTATCATCTTGATAGATGCAGACCTACTCGGAAGGATGCTGGGGAGGATCAAGGATCTATTTGGACTCTAGCTATAGACTGTGTAGAGATATTCTAGCAGACTTCAACCCTGCATGACAGGGGGGAGGGGGAAATGGGTGCAGTTTAAATGTCCTCCTCAGTCATTTGTGAGTCAGCTTCTCTCTCTGTTGAACTAGTGTCTTTGAGATTGTATTCTATGGCTAGATGATGCCCTTCCTGAAGCCAACCTTTCTTGTTTCCAACTAAAGTATTTTATTCCACGTGAAACTGCCAAGTTGCTAGACATTTTCTTAATGGGGGAAAAAATTAGTGTTAGCATCAAAGAAGGGC
>NC_069006.1:11368591-11370283 GCF_001194135.2 Octopus bimaculoides | reverse complement strand
GTGTAAAATATTCTTGCTTATCACTATCATTCATATTTTGCCTCCTTTCTTGATTAACCCATTACCTACCAGTGATCTCATATGAGATCACTTAAAAATTACAAATTTCGTAATTATCTGTCAATATTTACACATATCTAACCTTTTTGCTATATCTACTAGGTATATTTCTCTGATATTCAAATGAGGTTTGCTAATTTTTCACCCAATATTTCACTTATTTCTATTTTAAATGTTATTTTGATCATTCCAGCGTGTTTCTGAGGCTGTTTTATGCTAGAAATCAAAGTTTCATAAAAAAATTCCAGTTAATAGAATTATGGGAGGTAAAGGGTTAACAAACAATTCTCATGCTTTCCCTATTAACATCAGCTTTGTCATTCATGACTCTCTCTCTCTCTTTCACACTCTATTGAACGCTTACTTTCACCATCTCTTTTCCACAGCATGACAAATTTTTTACACCACAGGAATGTATTGTTAGCATTTTAATGCAATGGATACAAACACCTTAAAACAAGATCATTTGTATGGAGAGCCAGAACAAATCTGAAGAGAGTCAGCTATCAAGAGAGTAAAAATTCAGAACCAGTGGAAGTCTTCAATACAATGTCTAGCCCTGCTCCATGTAGGTGCCAAAGAACTGCACCAACACCACCAGTGCCAGCATTCATTTTCTGCTGTTGACTCAGTGAAAGCTCTCCAGCACAGCTGAAGAGTTCATTGTTCTATTCAAAGTATACTTTAAGTGGATCTCAACAAACATCACAGGAAAAACAAATAACTCATTCTTTTTTGAAGATCCTTAATCTTGGAACAACAAATCCATACTTAGGCTGACTCATGAATGTCCTGCTCATGACTAAAAATATCTAGGTCTGGCAGTGAATAAGGGTTGTAGAGGTGAAAAGACTTGATCGTGACTAGAGACACACACACACACACACACACACATAGAGGGTAGATGTTTGGCTCACCACCAAAAATATCACATGGGTGCAAGTGTGGTTGTGTGATAAAGAGCTAGCTTTCCAGCCACATGGTTCTGAGTTCAGTGCCATTGCATGGCACCTTAGGCAAGTGCCTTCTACTACAGACCTGGGCTGAACAAAGCCTTGAGTAGAGTTGGTAGATGGAAATTGAAAGAAGCCCATCACATATACACATACACACGTGTGTGTATGTGTGTTTATTCCCCACCACCACTTGACAACCAGTGTTGGTTTGTTTATGTTCCTGTAACTTAAGACAGGAGGGCCACATTGCACAATGCATTTACTGATATATCATATTTCATGGCTTAAAAGACACACAAGCACGCTAACCCTATAATATTCAAACTGGCCATAGCCAGCCCAAATATTTGACCTGTTTTATGTTCATACTGGCCAGATCTGACCTCTTACACCTACACTTCAAAGTCATTCTAAAACAAACAACCACATTACTGAAATCTCAAAGCTACAAGATATCATCATCATCATTTAACGTCCATTGTCCATGCTGGTAAATGGTTGGACAGATTGAAAGGAGCTAGTAAGGCTGGGAGGGAAGGGGGGGGTCACACAAGGGTCCATTATCTGTTCAGGCTAGGTTTCTATGGTTAGATGCCCTTCCTAACATCAACCACATTACAAAGTGCAGTGGGTGCTTTTTCTGTGGCACTAGAACCTTTAACATGGCACCAGCATG
>NC_069006.1:11366197-11368031 GCF_001194135.2 Octopus bimaculoides | reverse complement strand
AAAGTAATTGAGAGAAACACAGAGCATCTCAACAGGAATATAGTAACAAAAGGGTTAAAGTGATCTAAATTAACCCTTTCGTTACCAACCTGGCAGAAACCACCTCTGGCTCTGTAGTACAAATGTCTTGTCTTCATAAGTTTTGAATTAAAATCTTCCACCAAACCTTAGTCACAATTTATGTTCCTAACACTAGCTGAATGATAACTAAGTTATTTTACTAAATTCTTTCTTATATTTAAAGTAATTGAAAGAAACACAGAGCATCTCAAAATAAATACAGTAATGAAAGGGTTAAGTGATCAGCACTTTAAATAATACATGATTAATTCAAATCAATATGAATAAATAAGCATTGTATTTCATAGAGTAATCAGAGTGCTAAAGAGTTAAGCAATCTCTAATTTCAGCAGAGCATATTCAGAAGAAAAAAGATTTTAGTACAACCAAGTTTTTGGGAAGCTCAACTTTGCATTTTAGGACCCAGGGTGATTATTTTAGATATCATATTGGAAAAGATATGCTTTATATGACATCAAATACAGTGTGTGTGCGTGCGTGCGTGCGTGTAGCAATAAGGCCTTTATTTGTATCATCATCATCATCAACATTTAGCATCTGCTTTCCATGCAGGCATGGGTTAGACGGTTTGACTAAAACTGGTAAGCTGCACCAGGTTCCAGTTTGATTTGGCATGTTTTCTACAGCTGGATGCTCTTCCTGACGCCAACCACTCCAAGAGTGTAATGGGTGCTTTTTATGTGCCACTGGCATAAGTGCCAGTTATATGACACTGGCACCAGCCACATATTTTATATGTACCAACTAACTGAGTAGTTCTCTATTACGTCTTGTCTTATTCCGTTGTCCGTTTATTGCTTGTTCATTCTTGGTACTGTCCTCTACGTTCACTCATTTATTCCCAACATCTTTTTGCTGTTGATGCCTTTATTGTAAAAGACATGAAATTGTTCTGATATCTGGATGATAACTGATGAGGGAAGAGCATGCCCATGTCTTGTGTGTGATTTTTCCATGTGGTCCTTCGTTGTTCTACGTAATTTTTAAAATCTTATATACACACATAAGAAGCTTGCTTCCCAACCACATGCTTCTGGGTCCAGTCCCACTACATGGCACCTTGGGCAAGTGTCTTCTACTATAGCCTAGGGCCAACCAAAGCCTTGTAAGTGGATTTAGTAAATGGAAACTGAAAGAAGCCCATCGTGTGTGTATGTGCACATATATATATATATATATATATCATCATCATCGTTTAAAGTCCGCTTTTTATGCTGGCATGGGTTGGACGGTATGACTGAGGACTGGCGCAACAGATGGCTGCACCAGGCTCCAATCCGATCTGGCAGAGTTTCTAGAGCTGGATGCCCTTCCTAATGCCAACCACTCCGATAGTGTAGTGGGTACTTTTACGTGCCACCTGCACTGGCAATGACCTCGCTTGAATATTTTTCACATGCCACCAGCACAAGTGCCAGTAAGGCGACGCTGGTAATGATCATGCTCGAATGGTGTTTTTACGTGCCAGTCAGGCTAAATGAAATCATAATTATGGACAGTACCAGTGGCACATAAAAGGCGGCCATGCCGGAGACATGTAAAAGGCACCCACTACAGTCTTGGAGTGGTTGGTACTAGGAAGGGCATCCAGCCGTAGAAACCAAGCCAAATTCAGGTTGGAGCCTGGTACAGCTCTCCAGCTCCAGTCAAACTGTCTAGCAAATGCCAACACAGTAAGCAGATGCTAAATAATGATGATGATGATAAACACATCTGTGTGTGTCTTTGTGTCCTGTTTATCTACCACTCCACC
>NC_069006.1:11358277-11365419 GCF_001194135.2 Octopus bimaculoides | reverse complement strand
ATTTAAAAAATGTATGGTAAATAAACAATTGACATAACATATACTGAATGTAAACATGGATGGAAGACAAACAGAAGATCTGTGTCTCCTGTTCGTTTTTACATTCATTATATGTTATGTCGTTTGTTTATTTATCATACATTTTTTCATTTATTGTGTATGTATATATATATATATATATGTATATATATATATATACACACTTTATTTAAAAGCAGCAGAAATATAACAAAAAAAACTGTTACTCCGAGTTTCATGTTCCCGTTCATTGGACAGTTATATATATATATATACACACCGTGTATATATATGCAACACACCGAATTTACACACACACACACTTTTACTTGTTTTAGTCATTGTAGTGGGTGCCTTTTACATGTCTCCGGCATGGGCGCCTTTTATGTGCCACTGGTACTGTCCATAATTATGATTTCATTTAGCCTGACTGGCACGTAAAAAACACCATTCGAGCATTAGAGTTTTAGTCATTAGAGCACCACCTTGAAAATTTTTTAGCTGAATGAATCAACCAGAGTGCTTTTTGTTTTTCAAAGCCTTGTACTTATTCCATTGGTTTGCTTTGCTGAACCGTTAAGTTACAGAGACATAAACATACTAACACCAGTTATCAAGCAGTGGTGGGGAACAAACACAGACACAAAGACACGCACACACACATGTATAATATACATACATACAAAGATGGGATGGTCACTAAAGGAGAATCATCACAAGTCTGTTGGAAAAGGGTTGACCTGAACAACAAGAGGCTCCTACACCACCGCTGCCCTCACCAGCTGACTTTAGCATCGGCGGGGGTGGGGGGTGGCAGCGTACTTTATCTACTTCCTCAGCTGACACTGCTCTACAAACCAACATTTCTCAAGTGTCGGTAATGGACAGCAGACAGTTTGGCAGAAAGCCAACGCTAACAACCACTTCAACCAGAATAACCACTCTCAACTTTATTATTATTATCATGAAGCCGTAACTAGCTCTTAATCTCCAATATCAAATATACATACACATGTTAAATATACATACATGTATACATACACACACACACACACATATATATATATGCACAAACACACACACATGGACACATACATAAATACACACACAAATCTACACAAACCAGCAAACACAACCAGACTCACACCTACCTATAGTATGTATTCTGTAAGTCTGTCAGATTTTCTGAATATAAAAAGAATGTAAATATAAGATTTCCTTCTGGGACACTGATCAAACACACACACACACACATCTGCCACTCCCACTCTCTTATTTCCATTGTTATACACCAGTATTTCTCACATTACTCCCTCCTCCTCTACCATTCATTGTTGACATTCATCTCTCTCTCTCTCCCTCTTCTACCACTCTTCCTCCCATCACATCACTCATGCCATTTCTATTCAATCTCCTTACCAACAACCATCATGCAGCAATCTCTCTCTCTCTTCCTCTACTCTCCTCTCTATTACCCCATTTTCTCCTGCCTTCTGCTATCCCTCTCTCTTCTATCTATTAGGGAAGAAAGAAAAGATCTGGTCCTAGTGAACAAACAAACAGGGGCAACACAGAGTAGGGAGTTCTCTTTAGTCTCTAAAGCTGGTGCCACAATAAAATGCACCCACCCTGGACACTCTATAAAGTGGTTGGGGATAGAAAAGATATCAAGCTATAGAAAAACATGTTGAAATGGAATATAGAAGCAGGATGTGGTCCCTGACCAGCCTAGGAGGGGCAGTAAATCTGAATAGCTATTGATTCAGAGTGTGGTGATTTGTGTAAGCCAAGCTAGCGTGAAATAACAGACATAAAATTTATTATGATGATATACACACACAACATTAATTTCCTCTTGCTCCCTTCCTCTCACTTACACACACACACACACACAGGGCATTAATTTTCTCTCACCCTCTCACACAAACACATCACTAATTTTTTCTTGCTCTCAAAACACACACACTGCTGCTGTTCTGCCGCTGCCACCACCATCATCTCCACTTTTCCATGCTTGCATGAGCTGAATGGTGTTTATTGAGGCCGGTTTTCTATAGCAGCCATTCCTTCCTGTAGCTAACCTGTATCTGTTTCCAAGCCAGACAACATTTCCCTGTGGCCAGACATGTTTTTCATGGAAGACTGGAAACAAACAACTTCACTTGCATGAAGCTGGTTTACAACCATCAAAAGATGTCCAGACAAGGGACACAAACACACATAGAATCTACGTAGTAAATGTACAAACATGGCAAATTTCATTATTTTCCTGTGGACTCAAAAAACAATGATGAACAGCCTTAATTAATTTTTGAAGTGTCAACATCACTTTGGTCAATCTCAGAGAAACAAGTAACCAATCTGTTTATCATCATCATCATCATTTAATGTCCATGACTATGATTTCACTTGACTTGACAGGTCTTCACAAGCACAGCATATCACCCAACATTTGAAGGATGCTTTTAACATGCCAGTTACACGACACTGGCATAAGCCATGACTACGATCTCACTTTGCTTGATGGTCTCGGTTACTTGTCATTGCTTCTGTAAGGCCCAACATTCGAAGATTGTGCTTCACCACCTTGTCCCATGTCTTCCTGGGTCTACCTCTTCCACAGGTTCCCTCCACCATTAGAGTGTGACACTTCTTCACACAGCTGTCCTCATCCATATGCATCACATGACTATACCAGTGAAGTCGTCTCTTTTGCACACCACATCTGATGCCTCTTATGCCCAACTTTTCTTTCAGGACACTTACACTCTGTCATGCATGCACACTGACATTACACATCCAGTGAAGCTTGTATACACAACAAATCCAGTAGCTACAGAGAACTGGGTCTACTGATTTGCAGGTAATAAGTATTTAACATTTTATTGAATATCAGCAGCCTGTCTACAGGGATCTCAGTCCACACAGTTTCAAGGCATGATACATGTAAATCCATATAGTAGATATACAAATATGGAAAATTTAAATATACATACAAATATAATTTTAAAAAATGGAGAAAAAGACACCAAGAAGAAACAGCAACATGATGACGTAGCACATGTAAAGTATTAATAAGGCACTCAGAGAAGGAAAAGAGTGGTTGTTTTACGTTTCGAGCATAGCTCTTCTTCAGGAAAAGGAAACATAGGAAAGTCCAAAGGAAAAAAAAAAGTCCAATAGTCCACATTTTTGAAATGTATATATAAAACTATAGGCACAGCAAGACTGTGTGGCAAGAAGCTTGCTTCCCAACCATATGGTTCCGGGTTCAGTCCCACTGTGTGGCACCTTGAGTAAGTGCCTTGTACTATAGCCTTGGGCCAACCAAAGCCTTATGAGTGGATTTGGTAGATGGAAACTGAAAGAAGCTCACTGTGTGTGTGTGTGTATATATATATATATGTGTGTGTGTGTGTGTCTGTGTCTGTGTTGTCCTCGCCACCATTGCTTGACAACTGGCGTTGGTGTGTTTACATCCCCATAACTTAGCGGTTCAGCAAAAGAGACAATAGAATAAGTACCAGACTTACATAGAATAAGTCCTGGAGGTTGATTTGTTCGATTAAAAAGGTGGTGCTCCAGCATGGCCGCAGTCAAATGACTGAAACAAGAAAACAAAAGGAAAAGCACATCAAACAGGCTTTTTTCAGTTTCCATCTACCAAATCCACTCACAAGGTTTTGGTTGGCCCAAGACTATGCAAGAAGATACTTTCCCAAGATGCTGTGCAGTGGGATTGAACCAAAAGGCTTCTTAATCACACTGCCGTGTCCAGAATGTCATGGCACTGCATACTCTCTCTCACATACACACACACACCACTAGTGTAGCTGGGTTGGGGGTGCGATTCCCTCCGGGCAGCACTTTTGAGTCTGCTATAGGTAATATGTGTTTTTTGTGGGGGTCTGGGGGTGGCAAATGGAAGGGCCACCCCAGGTGGCACACACACTAGCTACACTAGTGACATACACATACTTTTGTCTCCAGCAAAACATAAAATCCACATACATACCTTCTTCAGTTTTAAGTCCAATCTGTAATAATTTCATCAAACGGTCCGAGGGTGGACAGGCTGGATAACATCGGACAGTCGTAGCAAGGCTGGATGCAATTGTTTGATGACCATCATAAAACAGCTGGCTACAAGAGAAGGTAAACAGTTACTCCTAAATAGGTGTTGACACAAGAGCAGGCCTGGCCAATACGAATTACATTATGGGCCACTTAAATCAGAGAAAGTTTTTTGAGGGCCACTTGTGTACTGACTGAATTGAAAGCATTTTTCTCTCTCATGCTATTATTACAAAAATGAATGAATAATCGTTGATTCAACATGAAATATTATCGTTGTAGAAACAGTAGTATCTTTCTTTTTTACTTTTCTTTACAATCTTTAAATTTTGATAACATTTTTAAAATGTTTGTTTAAATAAATTCATTTCAAGAAGGTATCAAGCAGGCCACAGGATAAAAGTCTGTGGGCTGCATGTAGCTCACGGGCCTCAGGTTGGCCAGCCCTGCACAAGAGGAAGCTTTACACAGGTGATCTTTCTAACAGAAATAACAACTAAATCTCCCTCAATCTTCACTTTACCTCTCTTAACCCATTAAGTCTCAGAGTATTTAAATTTCTGAATATTACTTTTAAATTTTTACAAATGATTGAAAATAGGTTAAAATGAAAAAAATAATTATTAAAACTCCTTTACTTCAAGTAGAAATGGAAATACTCAGTGTCCTATTTATAGGACACTGAGACAATGTGATATAGCTTATTTAATGTTCTCATTTAGTGTCCTATTTATAGGACAGTGGGACTTAATGGGTTAACCTTTTGCCTGTCCTGTGTATCATATGTGATACAAGGGACATATTTCCCTGGTATCCATATATGACACACATTCCCAATTTTGTTCAACCACCAGAGTAACTTGACCCTTAAGAAATCACTCAGAACTTACAAAACAAGGGCTCGTGAAAAGTCTGAAGACAAGCATGGACATTTAGGACAAACTTGTGAAAATGATTTAGCAGGCAAATGGTTAAAGATGAATGAATATATTGGATGACTCATAACTCAGTTTTGGAAACAACATGATAGGACAGCCATGGTTAGAATGTCAGTCAGGCTGGACAATAAATATTCATCATAGAAAACATCACCATCACTGAAAATCAACAGTAAATGAGTTTCAGCAATAGCTGGGAAGTTAACCTTGTGATGGACTAGTGACCCATCCAGTGGTGGTGGTTGTGGTGGCAGGGGAGTTGTAATTTCTGTCATTTATATGCCATGGAAACCAAATTAAGCTCCAGACTTAGAGCCCTTGGGCACATGACGGATCTAAGTCCTGATCCTTTTGTACCCGTATTTCTAATAAAATACACTGCACCTTTTTAAAATTAATTTTGAAAAGAATGAAGAATTTAGCGAAATAACTTTGTTATTATTAAGCTGATGCTTGGAATATAAACATGAAATGTTGATGGCAGTTTCTAGTTTACATTACTTAAAACAAGTATCTTGTATCATACAGCCAGGGTGTTTTCAGATGGGTTAAAAGCAAGTATCTATTGTTCAAGTTCTAGATTTTAGAAGGAAAGTTCACAAGTGCAAAGCAGCTGACCTTTATGACTATACAAGTTTTGATTTATTTTTCTGTCCCAAACAACTATATCAGGCAAACTATGTAGACATTTTTGGAAGGAGCGTTCCATTAATATTTCTTGCATTGAAGGTGGTAATCTGGCAGAAACATTAGCATGCTGGGCGAAATGCTTAAGCAGTATTTCGTCTGTCTTTACGTTCTGAGATCAAATTCCACCGAGGTCAACTTTGCTTTTCATCCTTTCAGGGGGTGGGGTCTGTACATATTTTTTCAATAACAGAGTATGGGATGTTTATATCTTTTATCTTTTACACGTGACAGTCACTAGGCTGCGGCCATGCTGGGGCACTGCCTTGAAGACTTTTAGTTGAATGAATTGACATCAGTATGTATTTTTTTAAAGTCTGGTACTTATTCTACCAGAAACTACAGCCTGGAAGACAAGCCTCATCTGAGGACGTCCTGCAAATGCTGGTGGAACAAAATCCCATCATAACTGTTGAGGAAATAGCAGAGAAGCTTGGATTTGGTCATTCAACCATTTATCAACACCTGCATGCCATCAGAAAAGTCAGCAAATTGGGTGAATCGTGTGCAGAGTGAATATGTGCTCTTCTTTGCAGTCATGTCTCATGAACGAACCTTTTTTGGACTGAATAGTAACTGATGCTGAGAATTGGGTTCTGTATAAAAATGTCAAGTGCTGAAGAGAAAGGAGAAACACCAGCACCTCAGTCTAAAGCAGGTCTTCACCCACGTAAGGTGTTGTTATCTGTTTGGTAGGATATGAAAGGCTTAGTTCACTTTGAACTTATAAACCGAAACCAAACTATAACAAAGGAGATCTACTGTGAGCAGCTTGAGTAACTTAAGCCAGCGCTAGAAGTACAACGACCATCTTTGGTTTCAAGACGAAAGGTGTTCTTCCATCAACGATCATTTGGATGGAAAAAATATGAACTCTGTAAACGAGATGAGAACAGTACAGAAGGAGTATTTTTCATCACGGACAGGTGAATTTTGGAAGAGGGGCCTTGCAAGTCTACCAGATAGATGGAAGAACATTGTAGAAAATGAAGGAGAGTATATTTTAGATTAAAAAAGAACTTAGTTTATCTTAATTTTGAAAAATAAAAGAAATTTAAAAAAACATTATTTATGGGATGACTCAATACATACAATGGGTTTCTTTCAGTTTCTGTCTACCAAATACACTCACAAGGCTTTGGTCAGCCTAAGGCTATAATGGAAAGCACTTGCCCAAGGTGCCATGCAAGCTTCTTACCACACATCCACGCCTATATATATATATATATATATATATATATATATGGGAGAATATACAAATAATAACAACAGACGAGGACAGGTGGTGTAAATAACAAAAGTATATATTAGTATGACGCTCGGGAATACGGAAAGTCTTTGACGTTTCGAGCTACGCTCTTCAACAGAAAGAATACGGAGACAAGGAGAAAAACACGGATATATATATATATATATATATATCAT
>NC_069006.1:11353538-11357811 GCF_001194135.2 Octopus bimaculoides | reverse complement strand
ATGCCAGCATGGAAGGTGAACATTAAATAATGATGGCATAAACACATGACAGGCTTCTTTTCAGTTTCTGTCAACCAGATCTACTCACAAGGCTTTGGCCAGTCCCAGGCTATAGTAGAAGACTCTTGAACAAGGTGCCACACAGTAGGACTGAACCCAGAACCATGTGAATGAGAAGAAGCTTCTTACCACACACTCATGCATTCTATACACTCTTGCAATCTCTACTCACCACACTTCCAGTCCTTCTTCCCCCCCTTCTACTTGTCTCATACATTGAGAGTCCACTGAGACACTTCATCACCACTATTTTTATCTTTCTTATTTCTTTATTGCCCACAAGGACAGACAAAGGGTTTAAGTCGATTACATCGACCCCAGTGCGTAACTGGTACTTAAAATATCGACTCCGAAAGGATGAAAGGCAAAGTCGACCTTGGCGGAATTTGAACTCAGAACATAATGGCAGATGAAATACCGTTAAGCATTTTGCCCAGTGTGCTAAAGTTTCTGCCAGCTCACCTATTTTTATCTTTCTGTTACCCACTTCAATTACCTTCACCCTTTCTTCTAAAACGTGAGGCATCATGTATCTCCTCCACAGCAAGAAACTTGTTCTGCCTCAGTCCTTTCCTTCATGCATAACCCCTTTATCTCCTAGCATAAAGCAACCCTTCTGGAATTCATACTCTTGCAAGCTGCATGGCACTTGAGTAGTACTGGTAGCACAAAAATAGCATTGTGTTTGGCATCAGAAAGAGCATCCAGCTGTAGAAACCTTGCTAAAGCAGACACTGGAGCATGAGGCAGTCATGGATTCTGTCAAACTATTCAACCCATGCCAGAATGTTAAACTGACGTTAAATGATAAAGATGTATTTTCAATAACAGAGTATGTATGTGTGTATATATAATTCTAAATCACTTTTCAGTGTTATATATACATATATTATATTAGAGGAAATGTATATATACCTGCTAACTCAGACGCCTAATACGGATCCCTAGCTCCTGCCTTAGCTGTGAACTGGGAACCTAACGGATGA
The DNA here is from genome assembly GCF_001194135.2 of Octopus bimaculoides. NCBI lineage: Eukaryota > Metazoa > Mollusca > Cephalopoda > Octopoda > Octopodidae > Octopus > Octopus bimaculoides. The sequence continues at coordinate 11,356,765 of NC_069006.1, read as the reverse complement.
CCAATTATAGCACTTATGCAGTGAACCTATTTTAGATCAGTGGTTCCCAAACCGTTGCAGGCTGCCCACCCCGGCTCCACCAAAAACAGACCACTTTCTGCAGCAAAGTCGAAACAACTGTTTCACAAACAAAAGTTAACATAATTAATCCATTATTTTGGAAGTTGGTTTTTTACATCCATTGCCTCATTTCGGCCACCCCATTATCACCCAACTTTTCTTCAACGCCCTCCTGAGGCCTTCCCCCGCCACACGGAAGCGGGGTGGGGGCAGTACCGCCCACTTTGGGAACCACTGGTTTAGATCAGCAGTGAACTAAACTCCTCATATTCTTTATATTGAACACACAGGCAACTGATGGAACAAAGCAAAGTGTTTCGTTATAAACACACTTCATTCTTTATCGTTAATTTTAAGAGAAAATTCTTATATCTCATGTTCATTCTATTCCAAATTCTTATTCCCCTTTACTCATTCGTGTTTTATATTTGAATGAATTAAGCGCTCTCAGTTCGTGTTATTTGCGTTGAAACACAATCGTCAAAATAAACATGCAAAGGAGAGAGACAAAAAAAAACATTAACTATTTCAATGTTACCCATCATTAAATAGATTGTATGCGTTTATGTAATCTGTTGAGATAAAGGCTTTGTTGGTTATTTACGTTTTAAAAGTTTGTCGAACAGACTAAATTATTTTGCCGTGAGGAAGAGCAAGAAGTACGTTTTCAACAGTCCATTTAACATACCTTACGTACCTTGAAGCACACAATTTCTATGTTTATCTCTATGTGTGTGTGTGTTTGTGTGTGCATACACAGTATTTTCCGACATGCAAGTCGACGAGGTACCAAGTGTAAACATTCAAACATCGTCACTGCCAAACAGTGCATTTCACATGGAATTTTTGGTCCTCCTAAGTCGCCTTGGTGTATAAGTCAAAATACCTTTTTTGGCTGTAAATTTTGGTCTGAAAAATTTGGTTTGTATGTCGGAAAGTACGGCGTCTTTGTACCATAAGTTACAGAAAAGTTCAACGTTTTGTGCAGGTCCATTCTGCATACTTCACCTATCTTGAAATACATAACTTCAATATATATATATATATATATATATATATAACATAAACAAATCAACGGGGGTGGAAATTTTTGAATAATGTCAGAGGTCCAAGGAAGGTAAGTTGAAGATTAACCGAGGGAGAAAGAAAACATGACGCTGGTCAGAGTTAGAGGTTGTGTTAAATAAATTAAAGAGCGAAATAAATACTTGAAATCAATAAAAACAATAGATAAAGTTCTACTGAATCTACCTGACAATCAGCCGGTATAAATTTTCACGAACTTTCGCTTCTATATCACCCATTTTGTTAAAAAAAACAATCACGTGGAAGATTTGTAAACAGATTCAAAACTTGCTGGAAAAGACAGATTTAAACCGAGCGGTGAATAGCGAAAAAGAGTCTCCTGTTATCTAAAATCCCGGTTCAAGAAAAATGTTTTATCGCTTCTAGGTAATTTTAGTAATATAATTCGTAAAATATTTTCTAAAGCGTAATAAGCAGCAACGCAGTGGAGAGATATAGTCTATGAAATCAAGTAACAGACGATCGAAATCTGAAAAAATAGAGTTAAACACGGCATGATACATGGAGACATAACGGAATAACACAAGTAGATCATAGGGCACTCTACCGACTTTGTTACGGGGTGACGAGAAAAAGAGGTAAGTTCGAAATTAGAACTTACGATATGACCATTAACTAAATGGTTGATCTTGCCTGCTGGATATCGCGGCTAAATCTCTTTTAAACGAGTAAAGAACAAGTCGTATGCACCCTTAAAAAGATAGATTAGTCTCGGTTGGAATACCTTTGATGTCAGTTTAATTAGGATTTATTTATTTATTGTCTGAAGGATTGCACGAAAACAACAAAGTCTGACTTTGTCAGCTTCAAACAAATATTGTTGGATTATTCAACTGTAAGCGCCCGTACCGGTATAACGTAAATGCGTCCGTGCCGATTCTACGCTAGAAGCACCCAGTACACTATGCAAAGTGGCTGGTGTTAGAAAGGGCATCCAGCCGTAGAAATCATGCCAAAACAGACAAATGGAACCCAGCAAGCTCAGCTTATCAACTTCTGTCAAACCATTCAACCCATGCCAGCATGGAGAATGGACGTTAGATGATGATGATGATTGTTTGTGTGTGTGTGTAATACCCCTGTAAACAAACCGGTAGTATATTTATCGTTAACTATGTTATATGCTACACCGAAAAATTTGTAAGGAACAAGGAAATACCATAAAGCAAAGTCCCATGTTAAAATAATGTTAGTGTTAATCCTTTGTCTGTTAAAATCCCTTTCATAAATTTGTCTTAAACATTCATGCTCGTTTTCAAACTTTCAGTTAACCCTCGTTTCATACGTTCTGAGTAACATAAAGCTTTTCTTTCTTAAGTCCTAAGTTATTCTGTGGGTTAAAAAAAAAATGGGAATCATCCTCATCATTTAATGTCTGTTTTCCATGCTGGCATGGGTTGGACAGTTTGACCGTAGCTGGCAAGCTGGGGAGCTGCACAAGGCTCCAATTGTCTTTTTTGATATGGTTTCTATGGCTGGATGCCTTTCTTAATGCCTATCACTTTACAGAGTGTACCGGGTGCTTTTTATGTGACAGCAGCACCAGTGCTTTATCCACAACACCAGTATGGGTGCTTTATACTTGTCATCACCACAAGTGCTTTTTATGTGGCACCATCACACATATATAATGCATGGATGCTTGGGAAATATATATAATGTATGTAACATGATACACAGGACAGATAAAGGGTTAACATCATTAATATAGTTGTGATCATCAAGAAATCTAATTAGAAATAATTATGTGGTAAGAAAAATACAAAATTAGCTTAATAGCTTATTTATTTTATTTATTTCTTTATGCTCATCATGTCTGTGAGTAATTAACTTAGATACATATTTTTTGTTACTAATTACACGTTATTAAGTATCAGTTAAAAGCTTTGGTACTCTCTTTTACTTGTTTCAGTCATCTGACTGTGGCCATGCTGGAGCACTGCCTTTTTCAGTCGAGCAAATCGACCCCAGGACCTATTCTTCGTAAGCCTAGTACTTATTCTATCGGTCTCTTTTGCCGAACCGCTAAGTTACGGAGACATAAACACACAAGCATCAGTTGTCAAGCGATGTTGGGGGGG
>NC_069006.1:11352009-11353503 GCF_001194135.2 Octopus bimaculoides | reverse complement strand
GGGGGGGGGGGGATAAACACAGACACACAAACACACACACACATATGTATATATATACATATACATATATACAACGGGCTTCTTTCAGTTTCCGTCTACCAAATCCACTCACAAGACTTTGGTTGGCCCAAGGCTATAGTAGAAGACACTTGCCCAAGGTGCCATGCAGTGGGGACTGAACCCAGAAGCACGTGGTTGGTAAGCAAGTTACTTACCACACAGCCACTTGAGAAAAGACAGAGAACAAAGAGGATTTCATTGAAAAATTCAGGCCAGTAGCTTTGACGGTTGCAGAGATTTAAGATTTTGACCAGGGTGAATGCAAAGATAGAGGTTTGTTGGCTCTTGGCTGGGACTGGCCCTAGGGTTGCTGGCGCCCCAGGCAAGCAGAATTTTGGCATGTACAAGCTGACAATCATGGAAATTTCCTTGTCTTTGTTACACCCTCCTTGGTGCTCCCTAGCACATGATACCCTGGGCAACTGCTCAAGTTGCCGGTACCTTGAGCCAGCCCTGCTCTTGGCATTGGTACTGCACACATCCATATGATATCCAGTAGATCTGTTCAGGTTATAAAACCTACTTCATGTGATACATTGTAGAGACAGTTGGTAATAAACCTTGCTTTGTTGGGGGGATACTTTCAACAAGTTATATCATCACGCTTAGGCTTGACAGGGTAAACCATTGCTAATCTGTTTTAACCTTTTTAATATCAATCTGACTGAGTTTGACCTTGTTTCTAAGATACAAAGCTGCTGTTTTAAATAAATTGAAACCTTCCTTCAAAATATTGGTTTCAAATTTGGCACAAGGCCAGCAATTTCAGTAAAGGAGCTAAATCAATAACATCGACCCCAGTGATTAACTGGTACTATTTTGTCAACGCTGAGAGGACCTTTATGTGCCACCAGCATGGGTGCCATTTGTGTGACGCTGGTATCTGCCACGACTGCGATTTTACTCAGCTTGACAGGTCTTCTCAAGCACAACATAATGCCAAAGGTCTTGGTTATTGACTCCCATGGAGCCCAACACTCGAAAGGAACTCAGTCATTCTATTATTCTTTTACTTGTTTCAGTCATTTTGACTGTGGCCATGCTGGAGCACCGCCTTTAGTTGAACAGATTACTCCCGGGACTTATTCTTTGTAAGCCTAATACTTATTCTATCAACCTCTTTGGCTGAACTGCTAAGTTATGGGGGCATAAACACACCAACATCAGTTGTCAAGCAATGGTAGGGGACAAACACAGACACACAAATATATACATACATACATACATACATACATACATACATACATACATATATATATATATATATATATATATATAATATATATATATACTACAGGCTTCTTTCAGTTTCTGTCTACCAAATCCACTCACAAGGCTTTGGTCAGCCCAAAGCTATAGTAGAAGACACTTGCCCAAGGTGCCATGTGGTTGCGAGGCAAGCTTCTTACAACACAGCCACTCCTGTGCCTATAT
>NC_069006.1:11346521-11351925 GCF_001194135.2 Octopus bimaculoides | reverse complement strand
AATAAATATAAATTTTAATAAATGGAGTTATACGCATGTATTAAATGATTTCTTTTATTTCCTACATATGTTTCGAAGATTACAATTTGTTCATTCCAAAGGAATGAGTGATGTTGAGAAAAATGTAATCTCTTCAGGGAAATACATAAGAACCAACTCAACCATAAGACATTATTACCAAATGTTTTACCGAATTATATGTCGGAAATAAAAGAAATCATTTAACACATGCGTATAACTCCATTTATTAAATTTCATATATATATATATATATATATATATATACACACACAGAGCCAAAAACAAAAGACAAACAACATGTTTATCCAACATGGTATGGACCCCTATGGTGGAATTTGAACTCAGAAGACGGATGAAACCCCACTAAGCATTTTGCCTGGCATGCTAACACTTCTGCCTGCTCACCACTTTCCTTCAAAATATTGGTGTTAATTTATATTCCAAAAACCAGCTTAACCTTTTAGCATTCGGATTATTCTGTCAAATTTAATTCTTAATTCGCAGTATTTTGGATTAATCAGGCATTATCTTGTTACATTGAGGTTTCAATGATGTGATTGTACATTTTTAGAATGACAATGTTGGGTTGGGATAAGACACCAGATTTTAACAGTTTGAACATAAAACAGATAGAATATTTGGACTGGATATGACTGGTTGAAATGCTAAAGGGTTAATAATGACAAAGTTATTTTACCAAATTCTTCATTCTTTTCAATATTGATTGGAAGAAAGGCAATATATTTTTAACAGAACTAAGTTAATAAAAGGGCTAAGAGAAGCTGGTTTGCTTCTACATTCAGAGTTCATTGTCGTCATCATCATCATCATCATCAATATCATCAGCATTATCATTTAATACTCATCTTCCATGCTGGTATGGGTCAAACAGACCAGAGTACAACATTGAGCTTGATTGTTTGTTTTGGTATGTGGCTGGATGCCCTTCCTAATATCAACCACTTTACAGAATATACTGGGTGCTTTTTATGTCATTGACACAAGTGAGGCCACTAAGCGTCTCACAAGATGAAACTCCTTGATCAATGAAGGTGACGTATTCAGGGAGTCAGTTTAAGCCAGGTGTTGAGAGGCAAGCGTGTAACAGATAGATAAGAACAGGTGTCTTTCTGCAGAAGAGGTAGATGGTTACCCCTACTAGAATCCAGATCAAAGTTAGTTACACAGCAGTATTTGATTTATCATCATCATCATCATCATCATTTAACATCTATTGTCCATGCTGGCATGGTTTGGGCAGTTTGACTGGGCTGGCACACTGGAAGGCTGCACCAGACTCCAGTCTAAGTTGGCATGGTTTTCTACAGCTGGATGCCCTTCCTAACACCAGCCATTCCGAGAGTGTAATGGGTGCTTTTACATGTCACCAGCATGGGTTCCATTTGTGTGACACTGGGGTGCTTTTATGTGCCACCAGCACGAGTGCCAATTTGCATGACACTGGTATCTGCCATGACTGCAATTTTGCTCAGTTTGATGGGTCTTCTTCTCAAGCATGACATAATGCCAAAGGTCGCAGTCATTGCCTCCATGAGGCCCGACACTCTAAAGGAACTCAGCCACTTTGCCTCCATGGGGCCCAATGCTTCAAAGGTGTTCTTTACATGCCACCAGCATGGGTGTGCTTGGCTTGATGGGTCCTCTCAAGCACCTATTATTGGAACCATTTTGGGTCCAAATGGTTGGTCCCTTAAAGCTAACCTCTCCCATCATTCCTGTATGTTTTGAGTATTAAACAAGGTTCCTTCAAACCTGTGCTTGTGTGTGTACACATTTTACGATTAGCACACAAACAGGGAACAAAAAATTGAAATGTTCACACATAAGGGTTTCAAAATAAAATTAAATTTATTTCATCTTTTATTCTTTTACTTGTTTTGGCTATGACCATGCTGGAGCACTGCATGAATGGTTTTAGTCAAACAAATTGACCCCAACACGCATTTTTTTTTAAAGTCTGGTACTTAGTGGATCTTTTTGTCCTGTTGTGGACATGACAATTCCTCTATGACTGGGATTGCCATGAATTCCACACAATATGTACTGTAAATGGGATGTTGCTAGCAAGGGAATTCAACCCTAGAAACCATACCAAAAACTGCAATGGATGAGCATAATGCAGTCTCCATCCCATGTAGGGGGGAAGTAACTACATATAAGGACTGACTTGGACCCCGTAATGAGCCTTGTGACCCATACTGCATGGACATGGGATATAAAATGATGTCAATGAGGATTATGGTGATTGGTAAATTTTGCCACTAATAGGTGTGGCTGTGGGGTAAGAAGCTTGCTTCTTGAGCACATGGTTCTGGGTTCAGTCCCACTGTGTGGCACCTTGGGCAAATGTCTTGCACTGTAGCCTCAGGCTAATTAAAGTCTTGTGAGTGGATTTGGTTGACGGAAACTGAAAGAAGCCTATCATGTGTGTGTCTTTGTTTGTTCCCCACTCACCACCACCATCTGACAACTGGTGTTGGTGTGTTTATGTTCCCATAACTTAGCGGTTTGGCAAAACAGACTAATAGAATAAGTACCAGACTTTAATAGGTAAGTACTGGGATTGATTTGTTCAACTAAAATCCTTCAAGGTGGTGCCCCAGCATGGCCTGAGTCTAATGATTAAAACAAGTAAAAGACAAAAAAGGATAAAGATAATAACAAGAGCACTCAGAGAGCGCAAATCTCTGCCAAGGCAACACCAATGTCCCCTCAACGATGAGCCAGAGATGATTTTTAAAATGAGAATATCTGAAATAAACTTGACTGCTCTCACAAATGAGAATACTAAAAATGAATACGACCGCGCTCAAAAATTAAATAAAAAAACAGGGAAAATAATCCAGAATCCTTGTGCTGTACCAGATTGATCCCAAAATCTAATTAGTTCGTGCCAGTCACGAAGCCAAACATCCCTGAGAGTTTCATCCAAATCCATCCAGCAGTTCTTCAGATATCTTGTCCATGGTCAAACAAATAAACAAACAAACAAACAAACATGACTGAAAACAATACCTCCGCCCTCACTGAGGCGGAGGTTGTAAAATATAAGAATAATGATAATTCCTTAGCTGATCACACACACACACACACACACACACACACACACACACACACACACACACACACACACACACACACACACACACACACACACACACACACACACACACACACTCACACCCATACACATTTGTAGGCAGAGCTGTGTGGTAAGAAGTTTGCCTCCCAACCACATGGTCCTAGCTTCAGTCCCACTGCATGGCACCTAGGGCAAGTGTCTTCTATAGCTTTGGGTCAACCAAAGCTTTGTGAGTGGATTTGGTTGACGGAAACTGAAAGAAGCCCGTCGTATATATGTATATATATTTATGTATGTGTGCATTTGTGCCTGTGTTTGTACCCCTCATCACCACTTGACAACTGATGTTGGTGTGTTTACGTCTCCGTAACTTAGCAGTTCAGCAACCGAGATCGATAGAATAAGTATTAGGCTTGCAAAGAATAAGTCCTGGAGTGCTCCATCATGGCTACTGTCAAATGACTGAAACATGTAAAAGAAATATATAGGCACAGGAATGGCTGTGTCGTAAATAGCTTGTTTACCAACCACGTGGTTCTGGGTTCAGTACCACTGCATAGCACCTTGGGCAAGTGTCTTCTACTATAGCCTTGGGTTGATTAAAGCCTTGTGAGTGGATTTGGTAGACGGAAACTGAAAGAAGCCTGTCGTATATATATATGTGTGTGTGTGTGTGTGCATTTGTCCCCACCACCATTGCTGAATCCGATGTTGGTGTGTTTATGTCCCCGTAACTTAGCGGTTCAGCAAAAGAGACTGATAGAATAAGTACTAGGCTTACAAAGAATAAGTCCTGGGGTCGATTTGCTCCACTAACGACTGTGCTCCAGCATGGCCGCAGTCACATGACTGAAACAAATAAAAGAAAATATAAAAGAATATATTGTATATATATATATATATATATATATATACACACACACACATATATGTCTGTGAATGCACACACACACACACATGTGTAGAAGGGGCTGTAATGGGATCACAGGCAGGTTGAGAGGGAGGGGGCAACTTCTTAAGTGACAGATGCATAGCAGTAGTTAGCAGAAAGGTTACAGTTGAGATGAATTCCTTGAAATTCTCAGAAAACTCCCTAGAAGTAGATGATGGCTTTTGTTACCTAGGTGACCTAATTAACCGTGAAGGTGAGTACTCCCAAGTGAAAGCATATGGCCTCGAGGTTAATGTGTTACTTTCATGATTGTAAGATTGTGGTTTCGATTCCTGAACTGTGCAGTGCAGTGTGTTCTTGAGCAAAACCCTCCATTTCATGTTGCTTCAGTCCACTCAGCTGTAAATAAATAGCCTCGTGACTGATCAAAATTGCATTCAGTGCTTGACAACCAATATTGGTGTGTTTATACCCCCATAACTTAGCGGTTCAGCAAAAAAAACTGATAGAATAAGTACCAGGCTTTACAAAAAAAAAAAAATATTAAGTACTAGGGTCAATTCTGTCAACTAAAATTCTTCAGTGTGTTGCTCCAGCATGGCCACTGTCTAATGACTGAAAGAAGTAAAAGATAAAAATAAAAGAAAAAAAAACAAAGAATTCATCTCCTGAGAGTATATTTGCCAGAGTCAGAGGAGCAAGGTAAAAAAGAAGTTTAGGGATCTATTCTTTCTACTAGCATCAAAAGTTTCTGTCTCCTTGGGAAGGGTAGGTTCCATGATGCTTAACCCCTTAGCATTCAGATTACGATGTCAAATGTAATGCTTATCTGTTCACACTGCTTTCAATTAATCCTGGCTTGTCTTGTGGCTTTGAGATATTGATCATGTGACAAGTTATTTTTAGAATGACATTGTAGGGTAAGTGTGGGAGGTCAGATCTGACTGGGATCAACATAAAACAAGAATCATATTTGGGCCACCTGATATGGCTGGTTTAAATGCTAAAGGATTAATGGTAGTGTAACAGGAGTCTTGAAAACAAAAGGTTGACAAGAGTTAGAGAGAAATGAGGTAAGAATGTTTTGGTGGATTTGCTTGTAACAACAAAATGCTTGGTTGGTTGACAGAACAAAAATCTGTGTGAAGTCTAAATCCCCCCAAAATATTCATTTACAGAGCTGTATTAACCATTAAACAAAATAAGCATGTGTTCAGGGCATCAAGGGAGGCAGGGGACACTGCAGAAATGGTAAATGGTTTAGGGAAAAAGAGAAATGACTTTAAACTTGATAAAATAATATTCAAAGTGATTTATATGATTGCAAATATAATTTCAACGTGTTCATGGTGTCATAGTGAAGATCTGATCAAAGGCAGCATGCATGC
>NC_069006.1:11342349-11346456 GCF_001194135.2 Octopus bimaculoides | reverse complement strand
ATATATATATATATATATAGATATATATATATATACACACCCAATGGTCTGTCAGAGAAAAGGTGCCAAAGACAAAATTGTTAATGACATTCCAATATGTTGTTCATCCCCAGTGGTTAGTTTGCTTACAACAACTAGGTTTCTGATGAGTTAGGCATTTGCTGGGTCTATTGTGTTTTGATGATCAGTCAAGGTTCTGATTTAAAAAAAGAGTTTTTACTGTTTTACCAAGGACCTGAATGGTTAGTTGGTTGCTGACACCATCAATCCCTGACAAGAAGCTGTTTGGTATTTATAATTACACAGTGATTTCAAGTTCAATTCTGAGGCAGTGAGATACTGTCAATATTCCTGCTATGGGTTTGACTGACAAAGTGCAAATGAAATGAGAGAAAAATTGGATACAAGCAGAATTAGATGTGTGCAAGAGAGGAGACTACACTGTTATGGTCATGTGATGTGTAGAGAGGATGATGTGAGTTGAATAAAGTGCTGAATAGTTAAAATGAAAGAAGGAGACCAAGGGTGATATAGTGAAGACATGGTGAATATTGATCTTAAGGGCTGAACCTCAGAAAGGAGACAATAATGGACTGTGATTTCTGGTGAGAAGCTATGCCAGAGGTGATTCACCCAACCCATGCAAGCATAAATATGGGCGAAAATAGATGAAATCTGCAAGAGAGAAGACAGTGCTGGGATAGTCATGTGATGCACAGAGAAGATGATGTCAGTGCTGAGTTTTCAAGGTGTATGAAATTTGTGAAAGAAGGAAACCAAACAAGACACAGGATGGAATGGTGAAGACTGATTTCAAAGGCTGAATCTGAGAAAGAAGATGACAAAGAACTGTGACTCAAGGTGAAGAAGATGCTATGCTTGAGGGAGTGTGGTGGGGAAATGAACTCAACAAAAGAGTTGAGTGGAGGAGAAACAAGTAAGATAGGAGTGCCTGAGTAAGGGTGGGTGGCATGAGGCTAACCAGATCTGAGAAGAGACCATTGTAGTAGCAGTAGAAAAGACAGAGATAGGACATAGCATGCCTGTGGAGAGGAGGATGGAGTATATCTGTGAGTCAGTCCACTCTGTAAAGTGGTAGGTGTTAGGAAGGGCATCCACTTATAAAAATTATGCCAAACAGACCTCACTGGTGCTGGTACCATGTAAAAAGTACCCAGTTCATTCTGTAAAGTAGTTAGTATTAGGAAGGGCATCCAGCCATGAAAAAAACATGCCAAGACTGACAGTAGAACTTGGTGCAATCCTCTGCCAAACCAGCACCTGTCAAACCACCCAACCAATGCCAGCATGGAAGATGGACATTAAATGTCCATAAATGATGATGATAGTTAGGTGATGCTTTTCTCAATGTGTCTAGGATGTCTGTTTGTGCAGCATCAGCCACAGCTGCACTGTTCCAGATGTGAGAGTGATGCTCCATTATGGGCTTTACTTGAGCTTTGTAGAGTAGCAATAGTTGTTGGGGGTGTAAGTGAAGTATCTTCTGACCCTGATATAAAAGGACCAGTCATTGCGATTTGGTCCTAGTCATGTTAAGGATGAGCTTTTGCTAGGAGAGATTCTCAATCATGTGACTCAACAACTAGTGAGTTTGAGGACTTTTCCCCCACTTCTTTCCTTCTACCTTCCTTTCTTTCTTTGTATATGTGTACAGACACACCTTTTATTTTTTACTTGTTTCAATCATTGGACTGAGGCCATGCTAGGGTACTGCCTTGGAGGGCTTTAGTGGAACAAATTGACATCAGTACTTATGTATTTTTTTAGCTGATCTGGTACTTATTGTATCGGTCTCCGTTGCAAACTGCTATGTCCAAGGTGCCATGCAGTGGGACTGAATCCAAATCCACGTGGTTGTTGCAAAGCATGTTTCTTAACCACACACACACACAAGCGAAAAACGAAATTGGTTTGGACTTCCAAAATTACCAGTGCCAGTTCAAGACGGTCTGCGATGGAGACACTGACCTGCTCCCTATTACTAGCTTCCATACATATAAGGTAAAACACGTTTCAATGGGTTATCAGGACTGGGTTACAAACTCATTTCCTTGCCGGATTGTACTTACTCTTTTGATGTACGTCACGACTGTCAATATGAATAAGCTATTCATCCGTTTGGATAGAAACGGATGAAAATAGCCTAGTGGACAGCTTTCGACCATTCACCGGAAATGACGCAAAGCGTACATGTTCTTCCTTTTATGGTCGAAAGGAAAAGTTAGTGTTATGTTTATTATATGTATGTATTTGTTAGTTGGGGAGAGAGAGAGATATATAGACAGGGACATATACATATATAGTGAACGTATTTGTGTATGTGAGAAAGAGAGAAAAAGGCATTGAGAGGGATGGATATAGAGTAGTGTTTGTCTGTCTATGTGTATAAGAAGATAGTGGAAAGGTGCTTTCCTAGTCTGCCCCATCACAAACCACATCTTGTCTTCCTCCCTCATCGCCAGTTTTCTTTACTTTGCCCTTTATCCACACACACACGCACATATATATGTATATATAAAGCATTACACCTCTCTGTCAGTCTGCCTATTCACCCTATACAAATACAAATCATATTTCTTGCCTTCTAAATAACTATAGCCGACTATCTCTCTCTCTTTTTTGTATCTTTCTGTCTATCCCCCTCCCGATATTACCTGACTAACTATCCTCCTCCTTCTATATGTCACTCTTTCTCTCTACCTACAACTGTATCTGACTCGCTAACCACCCCCTCTCTCTATCTTTCAGTCTATCTAAGCCATTTATAACGATATACAACTATCTATTTATCTACAACAGTCTTCTCTATCTATCCGGCAGACTGTCTGTTTATATTTATATATAAATATATATATTCTCTCACACACCTATCAGTTAGCGGGCATTTTGTCTTCCACCGAAGGTGGGGTGTGTTGTAAGAAGAACACGTTAACTAGTTTCTAGTTGTGTCTTACCTTCGTTAAAGAAGTCACATACACACATATTCATAAACATATGAATATATATATATAAATATACACACCCACCCACACACACATATATATGTATGTGTGTAGAGAGAGAGAGACAGCGAGAGAAACATCTAACTTCTGTTTACCGATGTTGGGTAAGTATTAATTAAAAGTTATTTTCTATTCAATTTTCATATTGATGTTCTTATTGACATTCATGAATAGAAAAGGCATGAATGTCTCATAATCATATGTTCGCCCTCCCTCGAAAATCTATGAGGTAATTTGTATGTAAGAATTTATCAAAGCAATTAGAATGTGCGTGTCAAATCGGGCACTTGTGTTTTACTGCAAATTAAATCTGTTCATTTACTTTTTTTTACGCTTAATTGAAATCCTGCAGGGTTAAGTGGAACCGACTTTGTTTTACTTTTGTACAGGTATCGGTAAAGTAAGTACCAGTTATATACTGAGGGGTTGGGACGGAATGGGTTATAGAGTCAATTAATGCGTTGGTCTGTCCTGCAAAATTTGTGGCGCCTGTACGCAAGCCCTTTTCTTATCGAAATAGAAGTGAAAGATGTGATATTACAACAACTTACTAACGTCTTCCTTTCCCCGTTGTTAGTCATTTAGACCCAAGTCAACCCTAATTGAACTAACCGATGATTAAACGTGTTCCAACCATGACCGTCCCGTCCATTTTAGAGGAATATGTCCGGTTGCATTAGACAGTGCGTCCCTTATTTACGAATGTCAGATTTGGTTGTTATTTCTAGCGGCTTGATGTTGATGTGTTCTTGTTATAAAAGGCAGTCAGAATTGTGCTGAGTTCGAATCTGGGCTTGGAGGTTAACTTCACTCTTTTCGATTTAATCGACTAAGCCCCCCCCCTCCTCTTAAAATAGCTAACCTTGTTTCTGAATTAGAAACGATTATTATGATTATTGTTAATGTTTAACCCCAGGTTACTCTTGATCCAGCAGGCTTATGTTGAATGTGTTCCTGTTGTGACCATCTTGTTTTTGGTCAAACATGGTACATGTTGGACTACAAGAGCCAATGTCCCCCCCCCGTTTTCCTCCCTTCTCTCAGACAGCAGGCATGTGAATAGTTGATTTTTCTAATTCTAGAA
>NC_069006.1:11338148-11341669 GCF_001194135.2 Octopus bimaculoides | reverse complement strand
ATATATATATATATATATATATATATATATAGTGTGTGTGTATGTACTTATACATTTATGTATACATATGTTCATGTATTTATATGTATATATGTGTGTGTGGAGGGGCGCAGAGTTTTGAAATAGCTGCCCGTCAAAGTCCCACATATTACACATGGGAAAGGAAACGGACAGAAGTAGCTGGCGCAAGAAGGGCAAAAATAGTTTTTAAAAAGTCATCGAAATTATCGGCGTAAAAAACCCACCAACCCAAACCAACTCTTGTATGAAAGAGGAATATTAAAAATGAAAAAAATAAAAAAATAAACACTACCCTTTTCTCAAGAGGTTTGGAACTTCGAGGGACAGTTATTCTAAAATTCTGCCTGTGTATTTATGTTTTAGCATAGAAATTGCGCAATTAGGAGGTAAAAGGAGTACGCAATACGAAATGTTGAGTTACAGTTATTGGAAGCTGAAAACAGCACTAACTCTTATTACTGAGTTTCACGATTCCGATTTTCCGGGCGACGATGAGGAGTAGAACAAGGACGGCCAGTTTTTTAATATAATCTTACATTGGAAAAATGCAAGAAAAATGTATTACAGAAAAGTAACGGTTTGGAAAGTTTACAACTTCACACTCACACGTATGTGTGTGTGCGTGTGTGTGTGTATGTATGTATGTACTATTTATCTATCTATCTATCTATCTATCTTAAAATTAATTTAGTTGAGTGTACTTCTTTTTCGGATATATCATACATTGACGATATATATATATATGTGTGTGTGTGTATACACACGTATATGTTTGTAAACATGCATATACACATGCATACTCAGTGTGTGTGTGTGTGTGTGATGTATGTATGCATGTATATATATATATATATTCAATCTTTTAATCTTTGACTTGTTTCAGTCATTTGACTGCAGCCATGCTGGAGCCCCGCTTTGAAGGGTTTTAGCCGAACAAATCAACACTAGGGCCTTTTTTTTAAAGCCTAGTACTTATTCTGTTGGTGTCTTTGCCGAAACGCTAATTTACGGGGACGTAAAAACACCAACACTGGTTGTTAAGCGGTCGTCGGACACAAAGACATACATAATGTGTACATACGACGGGCTTCTTTCAGTTTCCGTTTACCAAATCCACTCACAAGGCTTTGGTCGGCCCCAGGCTATGGGAGAAGACACTAGCTGAAGGTGTCACGCAGTGGGACTGAATCCGGAACCATGTGGTTTGGAAGCAAGCTTCTTACCACATAACCACGCCTAAAGATGTTTGAATCTTGACCATGTTTGTTTTTCAAATGTCATTTTCACACCGCACTGTCCAATTGTCCAAGATTTGGAGGAGGAGATTTGGCTGCTATTTCTAGCCACTTGAGTGGTCGTGTAGGGGCTCAGCCCCTTGAGTGTCATTAATGGTGGTGGTGGGGGAGGGAGAAGTTTCTGGAGTTTACATAGAAGATAGAGAGGGAAGGGGTAAGTTATGTCTGGCTCTCTTTATCTCTTACTACCCCTCTACAGTTGCCCTTTACGAAATACCCATTCTTCTCTTCCTTGTACCCTCTCTGTCTGTCTCCCTGTCTTTCACTCTCTCTGTGTCTGATTGTCTCTCACTCTCTCTGCGTCTGGTCCTCATTCTCCACCCCCTCTCTCATGGTCTGAATTATGTACATGTGTGTTAGTATGTAATCATATGCGTGTGTATATGTAGTTATGTAGTCGTCTATATATGTGTGTATCATCACGTACTGATATCTGTATATTGTTTTGTAATGATTTGTGTATATGTATATTACTGTTGTGTTACTAATGTATGTTTGTGTTTAATTATGTACGTGTATGTGCATGTTGTCATGGAGTGTATATTTAGTAACGTGTATGTGTGTACGTGTGTATAAAATTGTGTGTGTTTATATGTGTGTGCTACCTTCACACTGTATATGTACCACTGACATAATCCATATTGTTATGCAAGATTGTCAGCTTACAACACTCGTCTTGATGTTTATATGGATGACATTAAAAACTTTAAAAACAATTAGCTGGGAGTTAGTTATAACATGAAATATTTGACTGGGGATTATCTTTCATGGGATATATAACATGGGGATAGCTACATATTAAAATATTTGACTGGGGAGTGTTGTACATGGAAGAATATGTTACATGGGGCTGGCTATACGTTGGATATTTGACTAGGGTTTGCCATACATGGAGGAATAAATCATGTGAGGTTGGTTATATCATGAAATATTTGAATGGGGATTATCATATATGCAATGATATGTATCATAGGTTGGTTGTATGTTGAAATATTTGGCTGGGGACCATCACACATGGAGGCTTTGTAACATAGTGTTGATTTGTCATGAACATATTTGAATGAAGGCTGTTTCATACGGAAGATATATAACGGAACTCCCACCTTGAAATATCTGGCTGGGGTTTCGTCAGAAATGGTAAAAAAATATACTGGAAGCAGGCATAAGGTGCAAAGGAAGTCAGCAGAAAAACTGTACACGATTCACTGATTTGGTGGCTATGGTGTTTAATCCTAGGTCAACCATGATCTAGTAGGCCTCTGATCAGATGTATTCCAGCCATGACTATTCCATCTTTCATTTAGACACAGTGTGTCAAAGACTATGTTCTTTGTTTTGTTGTTGTTGTTTAACCCCAGGTCAACAGATCTATGATGAAGAAGATATTCCAGCCGTGACCCACCCATCTTTTATTCAGACATAGTGTATCTAGGAGTACAGTATCTAATGTGTCCTTTTTGTTGTTGTTGTTGTTTAGTCCCAGCTAAGTCCTGGTCTGGTACACACACACACACACACACACACACACACATGCACACATATACACACACATGCACACATATACACAGGCATAAAAATTTACACATGCATATGCACCCATGCAAGCACGTACACGAATATCCACACAAGCACCTATGCATATGTGCATACACATACACACATATACCTATATATATACACGCATGCATATATACATGCATATACATTTATACAGACATACATAAATTTATGGTAAACATCATGTTTGCTGCTTGTTATCCTTACTATATAACAACCCCTGACTGTCCTTCCTTCCCTCCCACTCTCCCTCTTTCTTTCTCCTCACTCCAAGTCCCAACATCTTCCCTGTTTCTGCAACTCCCTACATCTTCCCTGTTGCATAAACACTTCTTTTTTCAAGGCTCCCCCCACCACCACAATCCCCATGTTTCTAATTCTTTTTTACCTTCATGCCAACACCTTCCAGCCTCACATCCCACCCACACTAAACCCCACTACCTTTCCTATCATACCAACTATAGCTCTTCCCTCTGTCACACGAAATCCCCTTTCCTACCATACATTTCCAGCTATACCACCATCCACATTTCACCCTGGTATATATATATATCATCATCATCGTCGTTTAACGTCCGCCTTCCATGCTAGCATGGGTTGGACGATTTGACTGAGGACTGGTGAAACCAGATGGCTACACCATATATA
>NC_069006.1:11334477-11338060 GCF_001194135.2 Octopus bimaculoides | reverse complement strand
TATATATATATATATATATATATATATATTATATATATATATATATATATGAAAAGATTAAATAGAAATGGCTTTTCTGATATTTTTTTCCACTTTAATAATTAAATATTTATAAATTATTATATTTTTCAAATATATAATGGTAACGATATTTTTGCCAACCTAATGTGGCAGTCCCATTTTGGGGTGAATGCTACTGTGGGATTTTCTATTTCTTATTCTACAACACACACACACACAGGTAGCAATACATACCTACATCAGGTATTATATCACACACATTAACATCTGTTTACAGAGGCATACATATACTATCAACACGTCTTCTTACAAACTCACTCATGCATATATATATATATCTCCATACATTCATACACGCATATGTTTATACTTATTTATTTATATACAAAGTTGTAATGAACTCTAGGGAGAGCTGAACAACAGAAGGTTTTTCAGAGATGTCCCCCCAACACACACACACACACACACACACACGTTTCAGCCCTTAACTCTTTACGTTCTAAGGGGGTTGGACTCATATCCAGCTCATAACTCTTGGATATCCCTCTCCTGCTACATCATCATCATCATCATCATCGTTTAACGTCGGCTTTCCATGCTAGCATGGGTTGGATGATTTGACTGAGGACTGGTGAAACCGGATGGCAACACCAGGCTCCAATCTAATTTGGCAGAGTTTCTACAGCTGGATGCCCTTCCTAACGCCAACCACTCAGAGTGTAGTGGGTGCTTTTACGTGTCACCCGCACGAAAATGGCCATGCTCGAAATGGTGTCTTTTATGTGCCACCCGCACAAGAGCCAGTCCAGGGGCCCTGGCAACGATCTCACTTGGCTTGCCGGGTCTTCTCACGCACAGCACATTTCCAAAGGTCTCGGTCAGTAGTCATCGCCTCGGTGAGGCCCAATGTTCGAAGGTCTTGCTTCTGTCTACATCAGTGTTTCTCAACCAGGGTTCCCTGAAACCCCAGGGTTTCAGTGAGAAAGAGTGAGATAAGCTAATGCTAATTTCATGATTGCAATATTACTAAACATGCACAACATATTATTGGTTATTGTAATATTGTAATATAGACATCATCCTATCTAACCTATTATGTTATCAAAAAAAATATAACAACCATTGGGGATATATTTAGCAATGTCTGTAATTTATGGACACCCTATATATATATATATATGTACCACGTGAAATATGATAAAAAAACATGAGAAAGATATGGTATATAATCGTTTATGTGCAGGGGTTCCTTGAGACATGTAATTTATTTTAAGGGTTACGAAGGGGTTAAAAGGTTGAGAAACACCAGTCTACATTGTAATTCTCTTGGATGGTTAAAGTACATCCAAAGCCAAGGTACCTTGGATGTCATAACCAGTTCAGTCTGAAACACCAGGTTGACTGTAGAGTAAATTATTTTGTTTGAAATTCACTTCCATTCTTTCTTGATCAGATACAGCTGGAATTCTCTTCTCAGCTGCTTTTGTTGTTACCTTAAGAACTTTGGTTCTCTCTCTCTCTCTCAGAAATTGAGTGTCACTTTATGAGATCATTGGCAGATTTGCCCGCAAACCTTCTTGCACCCTCCTCCATGGCATGGACTTTGGTTTGGCAGCCAGATCCTCTTCGTCTAATAGTTAAACTCATATTTTTCAGTCTTGCAGATATGAACTTCCTCCATTCTGCTCTTCTATGGCACAGTGACTTCAATCAGGATTGTTTGTTTTGTAGGAAGTGTGGTGAGTACAACGTCTGGTCTCTTTCTGATGATGTCTGGATGATATTTCCATTCTGGAAGGCCTAATGTGCACTCCCAGTCATCCAATTGGAACAGCTGTTCTAGGCCACAGTTTTTCACTCCCTGCTGTGTAGAACACTAATGGAGTTTCTGATGGCATTGTTTTCTCTCTTGCAGCACAAGTCCCATTGTAAGATCTCTTTGAGCACTTGCTTCTGTTGCCATGTGTACTTCCCTTGAGATAGGGCCACTCTGCATGAGCCCAAGAACTGTTCCATTGTTTGTTTATCTTGGCAGAGTACACATGCAGGGTCATTCAATTTTCCCACTTCACAACCTCTGAGAGGAAGCTTGTACTATATGCTTTCTGGTATTTTACTTTCAAGTAATTTTGAAAATAATGGAGAATTTAGTGAAACAATTTTGTCATTGTTAAGTTGGTGTTTGGAACATAAATTAACATGAAATTTTGAAGGAAGGTTTTAATTTAGATGACTTCAACCCTCTACTTACCATATTTCTGCGAAAATACTCTGCCTTTAATTTTGTCATTTCCAAACTAGTGTTTGGAACATGAACATGAATTTTCGATGCAAGGATTTAATTTAGATGACTTTCAATCTTTAGAATCAAAGGTAGTTGGTATTGAATGTGTTAAAACAAGAAAGAAGGGATGGTCATGGTTAGAATGTCTTTGAACATAGACCTGCTGGATCAGGGTTGATCTGGCTAAATGATAACATTAGTACTAATGTGTTGAAGAGACAGGCTACATTAATTCATTGACTAATTTTATTTTAATTAGTCTAGCAAGAGGAGGTAACACTGGGCAGGTTTCAGTCTTATTAAACCTCTTCAGTTGAACATAATCATTCCTCAGTGTGAGGAGTGTGTAGGGATGGTTGTCAATATTGTTATCCTGTTCTGCTACTTGTATTATATCTAACACAGCATAAACATCTGTGAATTGTTGTGTGGACTCTTCTCTCATGACATGAATTGGATGAGAGATTGTACTGTCCTGGATGGAATGCAAGTTTATATTAAGTTAGATTCTCAAAATACATATGGGCCCTGTTTATCCATTTGTCCATCTGCCTGCCTTCCTCTCTGTCTGTCTGTTTGCCCATCTTTCTTTCTCTATGTCTATATGTTTGTCTGTCTGTCCACTACTTCATCCATCCATCTGATATTTGAAATTTCACAAGTTGTTTCTCTGGGTTTCTTTTTAACCCTTTAGCATTCAGATTACTCTGTCAAATTTAATGCTTATTTATTCATGTTGTTTTGAATTAATCATGCATTATCTTTTATTTTCAAGATTTCAATGATGTGATTTGTATTTTTGTAGAGTGATATTGTAGGGTAGGTGTGAGAGGCCAGATCTAGTGAGTTCAAAACATAAAACAGGTAGAATAATTGGGCCAGATATGGCCAGTTTTAAATGCTAAAGGGTTAAATATCTAAAGAATATTTAAAAGAGTGAATTTTGGTTGGATGAAATTGGCCATGGAACTTTAAATTAAAGGATCCTGTTGGATGACTACATTACAGTTACAATATATGTATGTGTGTGTGTGCATGTGTATGCATATATCTATCATCATCATCATCATCATTGTTTAACGTCCGCTTTCCATGCTAGCATGGGTTGGATGATTTGACTGAGGACTGGCGAACCAGATGGCTACACCAGGCTCCAATCTGATTTGGCAGAGTTTCTACAGCTGGATGCCCTTCCTAATGCCAACCGCTCCGAGAATGTGGTAGATGCTTTTATATGCCACCAGCATGAAGGCCAGTCAGGCGGTACTGGCAATGGCC
>NC_069006.1:11333137-11334036 GCF_001194135.2 Octopus bimaculoides | reverse complement strand
GTTGCACGTGAGAAAATTTTTTACAGGAACAACCGATTTTTATAATTTTGGTGTTAAAAGAACTGTCATGTTGCGACATTTCAGACATATTTTGGTACTGCCTTGGGGCCTCTGATTCCCAAGAAAATTGCGGAGAAACTTTGAAAAAAAATCAATTTTTTGCATTCTTGCAAAGTTACATGGTAGAAAACTTTTTACTGGAAAGTCCAATTTCTTTGGTTTTTATGGCTACAAAAACCACCATGTAATGGCGGTTCTATCAAGTATCTGTTCTATGTTCAAAGGCATCCTTGTGCGATAAAAAAACCTTGAAAAACTGTGAATAAATCGATTTTATACACTTTTTTCCCCTTTAATTAAATCTTCAAGAACTTCTCACTGCTTCGGTGGATTGTGTTCAAACTTTACACACTATTTGCTCATCCTAAGGATAATGTTAGGAGACTCCGATATGCACAGAATTCATCTGTGTTTGACCAACAATTGTGAAAAACTGAGTAGAAAACTGTTTTTTTTTGCCCTTAAATCCCTCATTTTTGGTCAAATTCTTCCAAATCTCACATGAACAGTACAGATGACTCAACAATAGTTCAAAACTATTTTTGGTTAATATTCTTTTATTTAACTTGCAACAGATTTATGAAATACTGTGAAACATCATCTTTTTGCATTTTTGCCGAGTTACACCCAAAAAAGCTGTTTCAAGGAACGCCTGGTTCTTTTGTTTTGCTTTTCTTTGCAAAAGAACCGCTATGTTGCGTCACTTTGGGAAAGTATTTGTTCTTTGTCCCTGTGCATCCGGGTTCTACAGAAAACTGCAAAACATGGACACTCCTCCTCCTCCAACAGCTTCACCTTTCTGCAGAGGGCTAGGTCTAGGTCAACCTTCCACTCTCACT
>NC_069006.1:11330486-11332496 GCF_001194135.2 Octopus bimaculoides | reverse complement strand
TATACATGAGATTTTGAATTTAGTTCATGGACCCCCAGTACTACCTTTGCAGACCACCAGGGGTCTCCGGACCCCAGGTTGGGAATCACTGATGTAGCACATTGAACATGGGTTCAACAAAAACTTTGTGAGTGCATTTTATACACGGAAACTGAAAGAAGTCTGTCATATATATGTATGTGTGTGTGTGTGTCTCTCTCTCTTATGTTAGTATGTGTCTATGTTGGTTAAAGTTTTAGTATGTGGGAGTGTATGTGTCGGTCAGAGTAAAGCGAGGGCAAGGGTAGGGCTAAAGTCTTCCAGTTATTTGTTTGTGGGTTCTTGTTATTATTTATATGTGTGGGCTGATTTGTGTAAGTGTGTGTGTCTGTGTGTCTGTTATTTGATATAACATTGGTTTGTGTATGTGCAATGAATGGGCGATGTTGGTTCTATGTTGAAGTATTTCCTGATTCTGAAGAGGAAACCTAACCTCTTCCATCGCACACTTCACTATGCAGAGTATGTAACAGTACACGGACAGATGCTCAAACAGACACACACACACACGCGCATTCATAAGAATATTTAGTATACAAGCTGCTAACATACACACACACACAAATATATAAATATATATATATATATATATATATAATTATGTGTATTTCTTCTATCTTAATGAATAAAAATTCTTCTGATAGAATAAATGGGTTAATAGAAACCAATGTAGCAAAGAACACAAAATAACAGTGGTTTAGTTCCTGTTTTTAAGGCAGGAACTCCTTGAAACTTTGGGTATTTGAGTATATTTAAGAATTTAAGGAATGGAGAAAACGCATGTTATAATTGCATACTTTATTCCTACATATGTTTCAAAGGATTACAACCTGTGTGATCCATAGGGATCTTTGATATTAAAATTGTAACCTTCTCATCAGAGAAAGCATGGGAATCATCTTAAACGTAAGACATTATGACCGATAATCGGTCATAATGTCTTACGTTTAAGATGATTCCCATGCTTTCCCTGATGAGAAGGTTACAATTTTAATATCAAAGATCCCTATGGATCACACAGGTTGTAATCCTTTGAAACATATGTAGGAATAAAGTATGCAATTATAACATGCGTTTTCTCCATTCCTTAAATTCTTAAATATATATATATATATATATATATATATATATATACAGGGTGCGATGGGTAAATTGTCGCCATCTTATATCTTTCATTTTGCACATGCACATTGTTTGTTTTTGAGTTTGTCGACTACATAGTATAGTAGGGTCAGTTGGGCACCATCTGTGAGAAAAATAGCACCATGACACAATTCACTCTGCCAGAAATTTGGAATCGACATTCTGTACTGCTTCGCATTCATGCTGGAAGCTCGAATACAAACATTTCAGAGTATTGGGACTCAATTTGAGTCCCCAAAACATGTATGGAGAGTGATAAAAATCAAACATCCAGTCAACATCATGGTGTTTGGAGTGATCACTAGTGATGGCAATGTTATGCCTCCCACCGACACAGGAACCAGTCAGGCAGACATGGCATCGATCACACTTGGATGGTGCTTTTTACATGCCACTGGCACTGGAGCCAGTCAGGGCCGAGTGGCATCATCCACGTTTGCATGGTGCTTTTTACATCCCACCAGCATATATATATGGTTGATGCCAGTGCCGCCTGACTGGCTCCCGTTCTGGTGGCACGTAAAAAGCAGCATTCAAGTGTGGTCGATACCAGTGAAGCCTGACTGGCCCCTGTGCTGGTGGCACATAAAACGCATCGACTACACTCTCAGGGTGGTTGGCATTAGGAAGGGCATCCAGCTATAGAAACCTTCCCAAATCAGATTGGTGCCTGGTGCAGCCTCCTGGCTTGTCAGTCCTCAGTCAAACTGTCCAACCCATGCTAGCATGGAAAGCGGACATTAAAAGATGAGGATGATGATATATATAAATATATGTATGTCAATAATGTACTTAAATGAACAAACTACACACACACACACACACACA
>NC_069006.1:11326323-11329039 GCF_001194135.2 Octopus bimaculoides | reverse complement strand
TGTGTGCAATATATGGAGTCATTGCATGTGCAGATTTGTATGTTTTGTTTTATGTATGTATTCTCATGTATATAGTTGCATGTCTGGGCATGTACTTAAAGGCTAAACTTTTAGAAAGTTTTACATATTTTTATGGTTCCATTGATAACTTGTATGTATAATCATCTAATTAGCTTTCTCCTTCCTGGTTTCAAGAAGCTTAATTTCTCATGATTAGTACCAAGGCCCTTTTTTACATATCCTAGTGCCCCCAAAATTACAAGTATAAATCTGAACTTGAAATCCAGTTAGAGCAGTTGTAAATTTGTCAATACTTTTGCGTAGGTGTTTTCTTTCTCTCTTTATGTTGACATTTGTTGGGCAACTGATTTCTACTACTGCACATAAGCTTCTCTTCTCTGTCCCAAATCTTGTCTTGTTTATCATGTTCGAATTTTGAGTTTTTCACTGGGGTATTCCACCAATACTCTTTCATATGAACAGCTACGACTTCTACCACATTAGCTCTTTGGCATCAAGATGATACTGTGACGGATCTCATTGTATGCTTAGTGGTTAAGGTGTTGGACTTATGATGGTAAAATTGTGGTTTCGATTCCTGGACCTGGCAACGTTGTGTTCTTGAGTAAATCACTTTGTTTCACATCACTCCAGTCCACTCAGCTGGCAAAAATGAGTAACCCTACAATGGACTGGCATCCCATCCTGGTGGAGAATTTATACCCTGAGACCTTTGGAGATATGTTGTGCTTGAGAAGATCTGGCAAGCCAAGTGTGACCGTAACTGTGGCCCATGCCAGTGCTGTATAACCAGCCCATTTAAGAGTACCCTTCAATGATTGGACAATAAACTATGCTTGTGAAGACCTGTTGAGGCAAGTGAAATTACTGTCGTGGCTGATGACAGTACCACCTGATTGGCACCTGTGCCAGTAGAACGTTAAAAGCACTATTTGAGCATGATCATTGCCAGGGCCGCTGACTGGCTCCCATTCCAGTGGCGCGTAAAAACACACCATTCAAGCATGGTAGTTGCCAGTGCCGCTGGACTGGCTCCTGTGCAGGTGGCACATAAAAAGCACTGTTTGAGCATGGCCGATGCCAGTACTGCCTAACTGGCCCTTGTGTTGGTGGCACGTGAAAGCATCCACTACACTCTTGGAGTGGTTAGCATTAGGAAGGGCATCCGCTGTAGAAACTTTGTCAGATCAGACTTGATACTGATGCAGCCTTCTGGCTCTCCAGCCTTCAGTCAAACCGTCCAACCCATGCCAGCATGGAAAATGGACGTTAAACAATGATGATGATGAAAACCAGGAAACTGGCCTTATGAGATGATATGACTCAAGAAGGTAACCTTTACCTTTTTTTCTTTTGTACAATGTCTTAGCTACATCATATCTTATTGTTAGATAATAGTCTGATGACATTTTCAGACAACTGCTTCTGATGTGGGTGATATCTTTGGTGTTAACTCCACAAGGTGTGCATCAGTTATCACATTTTGGTGTTTTTCTGCTTCTATGCTCCCTTTTCTGCATCAGGAATTTGCTTGCTATTTCCTGCCCCTGAATTGCAAATGCATATCCTTCAAAGTGAGAGTTAGTGATGCAGTCATTGGTTTGTCATGGATTGCTTTGATTATGTATTCAAGGTTATCAGACTGGGAATGTTTGTTAAGGACCTGCTTTCCAAGTATCTTGAGATTTGCCTTGTATTGTATGTACACCTGGTCAAGGGATGTACTTTGACACTTGGTGGTTAAAAGATGTTGATGAAGGGATATGATGTGAAATTCAAAGGCAGTCTGGATTGATGTTAAACCTCTGCCTCCTTGTTTGCGTTTTAGACAAACAAAGTCTACCTCATTGTTGATGTGAAAATTATTTGTGCTGGTTAGTATCTTCTGGGTTTTCACATCAGTGACATGGATCTCATCAAGCATCCAATTAAAATACCACAAATACTGGTAAAAGTGCTGGTACTACAAACACATTGTGGGCCACTATTGCATTGAACACAGAGAATGCTGAGGTCCATGTTTTTCTTATCTGGCTTTGGTGATAAATTCCTTGTTACAGGTACTATCATAAGATATGTTTTCATCTAGCCCAACGTGCCTGTAACATTCCTCATCAGATATAGGAGAAACAGTTAAGTCATTGATGGAGATACTGTTTGTCTGCTTTCGGTTTTCCCTCATTTCACAACCAAAAAGAAACATTCATCCTGATGTATGTTTTTTTCTTTCAGTCTTATTTAAACTCCTAAGAAAGTTCAAGATGGTTGCTAACAAAACAACATAACCTTTTGAGTTTGGAGAGTTCCTAGTGTTTGTAAATATTTGGTTGAGTTGGTGTGTTGGTTGAATAGGTGAATAGATGTATGCATCATTCATCTGAAGAATCTCAGATGGAGAATCTTTGGAATGTCTTAGAAATCTTCACTGTTCCAATAATAGATTGGGTTTGGAGAATCTACATCATTTTATTTTGCTCTTTCTTTGAAAATTCTAGTATTTTCTAGGTTTTTGTGTAAATTTGTTGGTACATAACCCAATGCACCTATGAGGGTCAGTAAAATGTATGTATGTAATGTATGTATGTATGTATGTATGTATGTATGTATGTATGTATGTATGTAATGTATGTATGTAATGTATGTATGTAATGTATGTATGTAATGTATGTATGTAATGTATGTATGTAATGTATGT
>NC_069006.1:11325354-11326191 GCF_001194135.2 Octopus bimaculoides | reverse complement strand
TATGTGTGCAATGTATGTGTGCAATGTATGTGTGCAATGTATGTGTGCAATGTATGTGTGCAATGTATGTGTGCAATGTATGTGTGCAATGTATGTGTGCAATGTATGTGTGTAATGTATGTATGTGAATTTTTTTCCTCTTTAACAGTCAAAGTGTGATGTTTATCAGAAACCGAATGTTAGAAATTTAGATTCTTTACCAGTGTTGGGTCAATATCCTGTGTGTGTATGTGTTTGTGTGTGTGTATGTGTATTCACATCTGTTGGATATTGTTGTCTGTCTGTCTGTCTGTCTGTCTGTCTGTCTGTCTGTCTGTCTGTCTCTCTCTCTGTCTCTCTCTCTCTCTCTCTCTCTCTCTCTCCATGGTTGTGGATAGTTGCAGGGATGGCTGTGTGGTAAGAAGTTTGCTTCCTAACTACATGGTTCCAGGTTTAGTCCCACTGCGTGGCACCTTGCGTAATCATCATCTCCTATAGCTCTGGGCTGACCAAAGCCTTGTGAGTGGATTTGGTAGATGGAAACTGAAAAAAGCCCATTGTATCATCATCATCAGTTAACATTCGTTTTTCTGTGCTGGCATGGGTTGGATGGTTTGACAGGAGCTGAAGGGTTGTTCAGGCTGCATTTCTGTTTGGGTATGGTCTCTATGGCTGAATGCCCTTCCTAACACCAACTAATTTACAGTGTGTACTGGGTGCTTTTACAGAGCACTGGCATGGGTACTTTTTACATGGCATCAGCACCTAGGAGCCCACAAGATTAGGGATGTTCAGCTGGAGAGGTTTGCAAGGGACAAGCATATATGCAAGGGCAACCACACACACACACACACACAC
>NC_069006.1:11324494-11325254 GCF_001194135.2 Octopus bimaculoides | reverse complement strand
GTGTGTGTGTGTGTGTGTGTGTCTGAAGGCATTTCATTGTCTGGTCCATGTGTTTACTAGTGTGCTGTGTGTGAACGTTTAAAACATATGACCTTAAGTACAACAGAGAAAATGCAAATGGCTAGAAGTAATCCCACTCTCTATTTAATCCCTGGTTAATCCTTTTTAAGTTCAGTAATGGGTGGGCATGGTTAGATTAACTGATTAGCCTGTAGTATAGGGTTCATATTGGATGGTGCAAGTAAACACCTGACCATCGCTCTGCTGCTGGTTGGTATCTCCCTTGTTGAGGGCCTGGCCTCTGTTCTACCCTAGATGTAGGGGCAAATTAGAATTTATTTGGAGGTGAAGGGGCAAAGGGCACATAATCTTGGGGCTGCAATAAAAGTAGGTGGTTAGATATATGCACAAACACACACACACATACACATACATGCATACAGACACTCACGCACATACACACGTGTGCACACCCACAAATATATATACTCTCTTTTACTCTTTTTACTCTTTTACTTGTTTCAGTCATTTGACTGTGGCCATGCTGGAGTACCACCTTTAGTCGAGCAAATAGACCCCAGGACTTATTCTTTGTAAGCCTAGTACTTATTCTATCAGTCCCTTTTGCTGAACCGCTAAGTTACGGGGACGTTACCACACACCAGCATCGGTTGTCAAGTGATGTTGGGGGGACAAACACAGACACACAAACACACATATATATATATATATGGGAGAATATACAAATAATAACAACAGA
>NC_069006.1:11321776-11324204 GCF_001194135.2 Octopus bimaculoides | reverse complement strand
ATATATATATATATATATATATATATATATATATATATACATACACACACACATTCATATACAGCCTGGCATCGTGGAGGGTGTGGCTGAACTCTGTTGAACTCCACCTCTATGAGTCTTGTTTTAGCCCTCCGGTCCATCGCACTTATGATTAAAGACGTCCTAGCCACGGCCATCCTTTCTTTAATTCAGTCATAGTATACTTTGGACTACATTATCTCATTTATTCTTCTTTGTTGTTTAGCCCCAGGTCTTTCCAGATCCAGTAGCTCTAATATTAAAGATATTCGCTCTGTTACCATTTTATATTTTATTCAGACATAGTATATCTTGTTGTTTAGCCCCAGGTTAGTTCAGATCCAGCAGACCTGTGATCAATGATGTTCCACCTCTTACCTTTCTCCTTTTTGTTAAGGCATTGTGTACCTTGTACGACATTATTTAATGTATCCTTCCTTATTGTTTAACCCCAGGTCAAAGTTGATCCATGTACCTATGATTAAAGATGATCTAGCTGTGACCATCCCACCTTTTACTCATAGTGTATCTAGGACTATATTAGCTAATGTGTCCCTTTTAGTTGTTTAACCCCAGGTCAGTCCTGATCTAACACACCTTTGTGATCAAAGCTATTCCAACTGTGACCATTCCACCTGTATATCATAATCTGGTGGCACATAAAAGGCACCCAGTGGACTCTGTAAAGTGGTTGGCATTAGGAAGGGCATCCAGCCATAGAAACCATGCCAAAGCTGACAGAAGAGCTTGGTGTCTGTCGAGTCATCCAACTCCTGGCAGCATGGAAAATGGTCATTAAATGATGACGATGACATAGTCCTTATGTGTAGCTTTTCAAAGACTGTACGTTGTGATTTGAGGGAGATTTAGCTGCTATTTTTAGTTGTTTCAGTGACATTGACACTTTGTTTGTTGCTGTTTATCCCCAGGTCAGTCCTAATGAAAGGTTTTCCAGCTGTGACCACCCCATCTGATATCACAAGCTACAAAGCCTTACCTAACTTTTCAAGGACTGTAGGAAGTGATTTGAGTGATATTTGGCTGTTATTTTTAACTGTTTCAATGGCATTGACTCTGCTTTTTTTTTACTGTTGTTCCAGCTGTGATCATCCCATCTATTTGTATTCAATGATTTCAAATTTTGGCACAAGGCCATTTTTTTTTGAGTGGTGGTGAGGACAAGTTGATTACCCCCAATATTCGACTGGTACTTATTTTATTGACCCTGAAGGGATGACCAGCAAAATTAACTTTGGCAGAATTTGAACTAGGAATGTGAAGAGCTGGAAGAAATTCTACTAAGCGTTTTATCTGACATGTTAATGATTCTGTCGGCTTGCCTCCTTATATTGTACATAAAAAGTTACACAGTCCGATGTAACTTTTTAAAGATGTGATTTGAGAGATATTTAGCCGCTATTTTAGCATCTTTAGTAATGCTATTTGTTGCTGTTGTCGTTTAGCCCCAGGTCACTCTAAATCAGGCCATGCCAACTCGAATTACATTATGTTCCACTTTAATCAGAGAAAGTTTTTTGAGGGCCACTTGTATACTGACAGAATTGAAAGCATTTTGCTCTCTCATGCTATTATTACAATAATGAATGAATGATCATTGATTCAACATGAAATATTATTGTTGCAAAAACAGTAGCATCTTTCTTTTTACTTTTCATTACAATCTTTGATTTTTGATAAAATTTTAAAAATATTTGTTTAAATAAACTCATTTCAAGAAGGTATCAAGTGGGCCTCATGTGACCCGTGGGCCTCATGTGACCCGTTGGCCTCATGTGACCTGTGGGCCTCAGGTTGGACAGCCATGCTCTAAATCAAAGTTGTTCTGGCTGTGGCCATCCCATCCCATCTGTTTGTATGTTATATGTAGTGTTTTGAGGGAAATTTAGCTGTTATTTTTGGTACCTCGAGTGACATTGACTCAAGATGGTTGACTTACATAAGCTCACTCACCCTGTTTGTTGGGTTGGCAGGTGAATAGTGGTGGTCATATAATTTGTCTGGCTGATAGAAGAAGAAGAAGAAGATGAGTTGTGATGAGGAATTCTCTGCTATCAGGCAACTGTTAACCTTTAACTGACCCAGCATGAATTCATACTGGAGTCATACGGCTTACATATCCCAGATATTGCACAGCCTACCTCCAACCACCTTCACACGCATGCACACACACACACACACACACGCACACACACTGTCAAGACAGCCCTGGAGCACATCTCATGCTTCCACCATGACCATCACTACCATCGTCATCAGCACCACATGGTAACATATCATTACGTCTCTCACAGCTAACACTGCCACCATCACCCCCCCCCCCACTATCATTATTGCCATTATCATTCTCCTCCTCACCATCATCATAATCATCATCATCATCATCATCATC
>NC_069006.1:11318131-11321338 GCF_001194135.2 Octopus bimaculoides | reverse complement strand
CACCACCACCACCACCACTACCCTTATTGCACAAGAACCACTACACCACTCACCCCCACTGCTACCACCACCACCACCACCACCACCTACATTGAAGTTCCTTTGCTAATCAGCGTGGCTAGATACAGTTAATTAAAAGTTTGGTGAGTGGTTATGTATGTAATGTACACACATATGTACGTAGTGTGTGTGTGTGTGTGTATGTTTGCACAGAAACATACATGTATTAATCTATGTAAGCATATATGTGATATGTATGTGTGTGTGTGTGTGTGTTTATTTGTGATGTGTTGCATATTTGTTTGATGCGTGTGCATTGTAGGTCATGCATCTATATGTGTGTATATTTATGTTTGAGCTTGTTCATTTAAGTTTATTATTATTATTATTATTCTTATCATTATTGATCCTTAACTTTATCTCCGTCTATTTCTGGCAAAACAAAACAAACAAAAACAAATTTAAAACTCTTGTCTTCACTCATTTTGGACAAATCTAATTCCCTGAAGTATATTGCAGTCATCCATTTCACCTTCTTCTCTTGTCAACTTGGGTGGGATCACTGTTGTAGCCCACCCAGGGTAGCCCTACTACACGTTATAACCCACCCAGGGTAGACCTAATGCATCCATATCCTGCTTTGTGTAACCCACACAGGGTAGACCTAATATGTGTATTAACCACTGAGGTTAGCCCCAAAACATGTACATTCCACCCATCCACCCAGAGTAGCTCTAACATGTGTGACTCTCCCAGGGTATCTCATGCAAATTGTCTCTTACACATGTGTATCCCCCTAGGGTGGTTCTAATGATGTATTTTACAGGTACTCCTAATACTTGTTATCCTGCCAAGGTACTCCAGATACATGTGTACCCTACGAAGAGGAGTTGTGTTGGGGTGGAGAGTTGTACTGTTGAAATATTGTGTGGGGTAGAGTATGCAAATGTGGGTATATTGTGTGGGGTGGGCTGTGGGTGTATCATGTCGGGTGAAATTTGGGCTGTGGGAATATTGTGTTGGGTGAAGAGTGGGACTGTTGGTGTGTTTTTGTGGGGTGGGGCATGGGATTTTGGGTATATTGTGTAGGGGACAGTGTGGGAATATTGTATGGGGTGGAGTGTAGGACAGCGGGTAATTTCTGTGTGAGAGGAGGAGTGTGGCAGTATGTTCAACAGGGGATACATTGCGTGTGGTGGGAGGGATGTAGTATGGAAGAGATGAGGTATAGTGTGTAGGGGTCATGAGGATGCATGGTAGTATGGAATGTTGTGTAGTGTTGTATGGTGGATGAGGAAATATTGTATATGTGTTGTGTTGTGTGGTAGTGAGGCCATGTGTGTGTGATATGACGTGGATGTCTAAGCCATATGTTCTTATATTCTTAAGACATTTAGGTGTGGTTTGTAGCTGTTAATTCTAGCATATCAAACGACCTCTCATGACTTCCTTATCTGGTCATGGATGGAGTGGTTATTTATAGGTCAGTTCCTTCCCTCCAGGTTTAACTAACCATACAATATTGAAATAAGAGGAACCTGTCATTTGTCAACCAGGTAGACTGGAGCAAGCGTAGTTATGCCCCTTTGTTCAACAGCAGCAGTAGTCCAGTACCTTAACTTCCAACATTTACGCCCCACAGATTGTATACCAACTCAGTGGATAGCAACTCTGGTGATGCACTACACCACTGCTTCTTAAAGTGGATGGTATTAACCCTTGGAGTTCTGGGTGATAGTGGAAAATCTCACATAAGTACTGCAGATATATGGGGTGATAAAAGAGTGATATCATTGTCATCATCATCATCATCAATCCCTGGCATTACTGTATTGAGTTCAAGAACTCATTGGGCTGGTTCTCAGTTTTCATGGCACATGTCACCAAGATCACAACATCACCCTTGAACTGGACACAGTCCATCACAGGGTTATGAATTTACAGCTGAGTGGATTTCAGCCATGTTAAATTAAATGTTTTGTTCAAGAACACAATGCACCGCCCAGTCTGGGAACTGAAACCACAATCTTGCAACTATGAGTGCTACACTCTTACCACTAGCCTATTTCCAGTGAAGCCATGAGGTTTTTGAAGCAAATTTCTTAACCATACAACCATGCCTGTGGCATTGTAGATGAAAAACAGCTGAGGGTTCTTAATATGCTAACAAGGAGAAGAAGGATTGGTTTTAATGCCTACTTTTCCATGCTTGCATGGGTCGGACAAAATTTGTCAAGGAAGAATTTCTCCAGCTGGATACCCTTCCTGTCCCCAACCTTCACCTGTTTCAAGTTAGCTAACATTTACCCTAATATGATGACGTTACCAGGAATGTGGTCCAGTACCATAGTTGAACACAGAAGAGAGATTGTGTAATTAGTGACTAAATAGTGTTTTGTTGTGTTGTCGTGGCACTGAATTTGAATGCTTCTGTAGAATTGGTAAGTTTATATTGTGTGTGTTTCTCTCTCTCTCTCTCTCTCTCTCTCTCTCTCTCTCTCTCTCTCTCTCTCTCTCTCTCCATACATAGATAAATTTATGTTCTATCAAGAAGTAGAATAGCACTCGGTCAGCTAAGGGAGTCAATATAATGTTGTATTTTACAAGACCTGTGGTTTTTATTATATATATATTTAAGCCACAATATATGGGTTCAAATGATCCATGATGTATCGTTCTACAAAACATATAGAATATATAGTCTGATACAATTTGTCGTGGTATTAGAATTTTCTTATTGTTAAATAAAATTTCGCCAAACTATTTCTCATTCATTTATGACTTTATATATATATAAATATAAATATATATATATAGTCACTCCAAACAAGAACAAACAAGAAAAACCAACAATGAGAGGACGTGGAACAAGTACAGTGCTATTGGACGCTCAGGAAAGGAAAGAAAAGAAAGAGGATTTCAACGTTTCGAGCGGAGCTCTTCATCAGAAATATAGAAAAGGTCCAAAGAAGGGAAGATGGAGAAAGAAAATCACCAATGATACACATGCGGTCACATATATCTATATATATATATATATATATATATATATATGAAACTACTGGCTGATTCATGTTTCTCTGTGTGTACATATTCATATGTACACATATTAATGTTTGTTTTTATATCAAGTTATCATAAAAACAATTTAAAACTTTCATTGGATTGTTTGACAGTCTGGAGAAAGCTACCAAGTAAACACTTCAA
>NC_069006.1:11313766-11317292 GCF_001194135.2 Octopus bimaculoides | reverse complement strand
TAAAAGCACCCACTACACTCTCTGAGTGGTTGGCGTTAGGAAGGGCATCCAGCCGTAGAAACTCTGCCAAATCAGATTGGAGCCTGGTGTAGCCATCTGGTTTCACCAGTCCTCGGTCAAATTGTCCAACCCATGGTAGCATGGAAAGCGGACGTTAAACGACGACGACGATGATGATGATGATGATAATTATTGGTTTGTGTGATGTGTGGCCGTCTGTGTGTATGTATGTGTAAATTTTTTTCGTATGTATGTGCATGTGTGTGTATCTGTGCATATGTATATGTGTATGTGCATCTGTGTTTGGTTTTAGGTAACTGTAAATATGTGTGTGTGTGTGTCTGTGCGTTATGTAACTGTAACGAGATAGAAATAGTCAACCTCTGTCAACACGGCTGACATTTTAGGTTTTCCCTCATATATTTTTTTCTCTTTTCTTTCTCTGCCTTTCCTCCTCCTCCTCCTTTTTGCATTTCTTTTTCCCTCCTCCTCTCTCATCAGGTTATCTTCACATCACCTTGGAAGTCATCATGTCACCACCACCACAACAATGACCACCACCTCCATCACTACCAGAGCCATACCACTACTACCACCACCAATACCACTATTACTACTACTACTACTACTACTAATTACTACTACTACTAACCCAAACGCCACCATCACCACCACCACCACCACCACCACTACTACTGCTGGTGCTGCTGCCAGCATCACACCTTTGCTAGAAATAGCAGTCGTGTCACTTTCAAATTACACTCTACTTTCTTTTGTATGTTTGAGCCAATGAGACCTCTACTTGGGTAGCGAGAACTTATTAGAAATAACAGCCAAGTCTCTCACAAATCACAGCATCGAACATCTTGAAATAAAGGTAAGAGAACATTGGATAATGTAGTTCAGCTCTCCCTCACCACACCAAAGAAAAAAGATGGAATGGTCATAACTGGAAAACCTTTGATCGTAGGTTAACTTGACCCCAGGGCTGAATTGGGGGTAGCCGACACCAGCCACAACGACTCTCAGGAAGCCTAATCCATTCCTGGTTTAACACCATTCCTACCACCGCCACCACTACTATCACCACCATAACCTCTTCTACCCCTCTCACCATCACTACTATACTACCACCATCACAATCACCACCACCACCACCACCACCACCACCACCTCTTAGTGCACAAATTTGTGAATTTGAGATTACAAGATAAAAAAAAAGCATGCCCGCAGATGTGTGTCTGTCAGTCTGTCTGTCTGTCCATCCATCTATCTATCTATCTATCTATCTATCTATCTATCTATCAATTTATCAGCCTATCTCTATGAATGTATATGTGTGTGTATGCATGTATATATGCATGAGCATATAAATGTGTATGTGTACATGTATATATATATATGTATATGTGTGTGTGTGTGTGTGTATATTTACAGGAGTATGTATATACATATATACATGTCTGTGTTTGGTGGGTTGTAACTGTAAAATAAAAGTCTTTACAGTTATATCTCACTCATACAGAGTCTTCTTTAGATTTGTGGTCTTCTTGATCTTTCATTCAAGAATATTCACATATATATATATCTATGTATATAGATACATGTATATATGTCTATGCATATACATACATATATCTATGTCTATGTACGAGTATCTATATGTTTGCTTGTGCATGTGTGTGTATGAATATATATGTATGTAAAGATATGACTACACACACACACACATGCGTGCGCACGTATACAAATACCGCTTTCTGTTTATCTCTGTGATCAGTATTAAGATGAAATAGCATGCATATCAGTGTGTGTGTGTGTGTGTGTGTGTGTGTTGTAGGACAGATGTCTTTATATTTTTGAATCAAAATAGAAACAGGACAGAGGAAACAGTGAGATAGACAGATTTACGTAGGTAAGTAGCTAGATAGGAGGGGCGATGTAAAGAGATAACTGGCACTGCCGTCAATGATGAATACAAGTGGTTCCCGTTGACGCTATCAACAGAACTGCCTGCTTGTGAAATTAATGCGCAAGTGGCTGAGCATTCCTCAGACACACATGCCCTTAATGTTCTTAGGGAGATTCAGCATGACACAGAATGTGACAAGGCTGGCCCTTTGAAATACAAGTGCTACTCAGTTTTGCCAGCTGAGTGGACTGGAACAATGTGAAATAAAGTGTCTTGCTCAAGGATACAATGTGCTGCCAAGAATCAAACTCGTGGCTTTATGATTGTGAGTCGAATATCCTAACTGCTAAACCACGTGTTTTCACATTTCAAGGCTTGATATTTTGGGGGAGATGTGGACGGGGGCAGTCAATTACATCATCCCCAGCGCTCAGCTAGTACTTACTTAGGATCTTCCAATTTTTAAACCTCTGTAACTTTTTCCTCCAATTTTTTTTCTCCACAACATCATACCTTCATAGCAATGAGACTGGAAGACTACATTATTATAGCCGATTCAGATTTTTTACTTCCTTTTAAAAAATGCCTATTTTGTGAATGAAAAAACTAGATCCACTTATTTTATTGACCCTGAAAGAATGAAAGGCAAATTTGTCCTTGGTAGAATTAGAACTTATAATGTAAAGTTGGAAGAAATTACCTTTCTTTTAATAATTCTTTCTACTATAGGCACAGGGCCTAGAATTTTGGAGGAAGGTGCTTGTTGATTAAATCGACCCCAAAGCTCAACTGGTACTTGTTTTATCAATGCCCAAAAGGATGATAGGCTAAGTCAGCTTTGGTAGAATTTGAACTCTGAACGTAAAGCTGGAAAAGAAATGATGCTAAGCATTTTGTCTCCCATGGCGTCAGGTCCCACTCCAGTGGCAGATGAGTAGGCTATCACAACTCCCTGCACATCTAGTGCTCTGCCCTGTTTGGTATCTCCTCTAGTTTTCTCTTCCCACCGACGATGGAGGGAACATAGGGAATGTGCAATTTGAGGATGCAATTTCCCCATAATGGATTGTTAATAACAAATCAGATGCCAACTGGCTTTATCAAATATAGTGAAAGAAAGTTCCTAATATATATGTATAAACAGTCTCATAAACTATAAAGTTAATAAAAGAATTAACTTCATATATATACATTAACTTTGTTTTTATTCATTAACTTTATATGTATGTATATGTATCCTTTCTAATATAGGCACAAGGCCCATAATTTTGGGGGAGGGGACTAGTCGATTAAATTGACCCCCAGTGTTACACTGGTACTTAATTTATCGACTGTGAAAGGATGAAAAGCTAAGTCGACCCCGGTGGAATTTGAACTTAGAACGTAGCAGCAGACGAAATACCACTAAGCATTCCGCCCGGTGTGCTAATGATTCTGCCAGTTTTCCACCTTGTGTGTGTGTGTGTGTGTGTGTGTGTATGTATGCATGCATGCATACGTATGTATGAATGTATGCATATGTATATATATGTATGGCATTAGGAAGGGCATCCAGCTGTAGAAACTCTGCCAAATCAAATTGGAGCCTGGTGTAGCCATCTGGTTTCACCAATC
>NC_069006.1:11312643-11313756 GCF_001194135.2 Octopus bimaculoides | reverse complement strand
TGGTGTAGCCATCTGGTTTCACCAATCCTCAGTCAAATCATCCAACCCATGCTAGCATGGAAAGCGGACGTTAAACGACGACGATATATATAATGTATGTATATATGTATGCATGTATGTATATATGTAATATTTTGGACCAAGTATACATTAGTTAGTGTGTTGATGTGTTGAGTAAAGCACTGGCACAGTTTTGGGCTACTTGGTGTCATCCACAGTTGGAGTATATTTCTTTTGGATCTACTTCAGGAATTCCACAGTGTTACTTGAGATAATAATTAAGTAAATGGTAGATGGAATTGGTATAACTCATTCTTTTGTACAACGATCGTTTGACCCATCCTGCAACTGTCCTTTATAGGTGGGATGCTGTGCATCATACTATGCTGCATCAGTCTTGCAGTCTGGGTCACGTCAGGTTTATTCATACATAAAGTGGTGTCTCACTAAAGATCTTGATTCTGGGCAGTCATGTTGTTATTTGCCCGCTTCATTTAGGGTAATGAGACACCATTTTATGTATGAATGTACCTGATGTGGTTCAGACTGCCAGATTGATGCACAGCATCCCACCTGTAAAGGACAGTTGAAGGATGGGTCAAAACAATCATTGTACAAAATAAAAAGTCATACCAATTCCATCTTCTGTTTACTTAATCAATTATTATATATATTTTTAAAATTCTTTTATTAGTTTCAGTCACTGTCACCACTTTTCTTGAACAAATATTTTATATATATATATATATTCTTTTATTCATTTATTAGTTTCAGTCATTTGACTGCGGTCATGCTGGGGCACAAATTCACTGCCAGGACTTATTCTTTGTAAACCGAGTACTTATTCTATCGGTCTCTTTTACCAAACTGCTAAGTTACAGGGATGTAAACACACCAACATTGGTTGTCAAGCGATGGTGGGGGAACAAACACACACACACACACACACACACACACACACATATACGACAGGCTTCTTTCAGTTTCTGTCTACCAAATCTCCTCACAAGGCTTTGGTTAGCTATACTAGAAGACACTTGCCGAAGGTGTCACGCAGTGGGACTGAATCCGGAACCATGTGGTTTGGAAGCAAGCTTCTTACCACATCTGCAC
>NC_069006.1:11311379-11312334 GCF_001194135.2 Octopus bimaculoides | reverse complement strand
TAGCACTTTCGTTCCTCTCTAGAACTTGTCAAATACAATTTTGTATTTGACAAGTTCTAGAGAGGAACGAAAGTGCTAATGATAATGAAGAAATAAAAGGATGTTTTTTCCAAAATTCTGATTACTTTTTTCTCAATATATATATATATATATATATATCATCATCATTTGACGTCCGTTTTCCATGCTAGCATGGGTTGGATGATTTGACCGGGGTCTGGAAAGCTAGGAGGCTGCATCAGGCTCCAGTCTGATCTGGCAGTGTTTCATCCAGCTGTAGAAACATACACAACAGGCTTCTTTCAGTTTCTGTCTACTAAATCCACTCACAAGGCTTTGGTTGGTACAAAGCTACAGTTGAAGAGACCTGCTCAAGATGTCACGCAGTGGGACTGAAGCCAGAACCATGCGATTGGGAAGCAATCTTCTAACTTCACAGCCACATACACATACACACATATATAATACACACGCACACACACACGTATATGGATAAGCAGAGTAATAAATAGACAGACAGAAAGTTGAGATGATGAAAGTCATTCACTGACCATATATAGCATTATTCCAAAGAGGAAGAAGGGAGGGGGGGGCTTTATTTATTTATTTATTTGTTTCATTTCCTAATCTCCCTCTGATATAATCTCTTTGGGTTTACAAAACAAACCTAAAGCAATAACTGATGGGTGTGTGTGTAGGGGGTGGTGTTGGTAGTAGAGGTGGTGATGTAATGAAGTAAAGTATTACAGCCACTACATCTCCCCTAGACATGACAGAGAAATGGAAGTTTTACTGAGACATAGTACCCTCTCACTGCCACCCCTACTGCCCCACTGCCACCATCATTGCCACCACTACTACTCCCCTCCCCCACTGCTGCCACCACCAATCCTGTTTTCAACACTTGAAGTATAAATAGAACTGAAATTGTAAAACTGTTTGAGATTCTTTGAGA
>NC_069006.1:11308168-11310992 GCF_001194135.2 Octopus bimaculoides | reverse complement strand
GTGTGTGTGTGTGTGTGTGTGTGTGTGTGTGTGTGTGTGTGTGTGCAGGTGTTGTGTGTGTGAGGAGCTGTATTTGTGTATGCAGGGGCTATTTGTGGGGACCATGTCCTATCTTGGATGTTCCACTGCATCAAGGTTGGGGTGGAGTGGTGCTTGGGGAGGTGGGTATGTGTATATATCTTTTATCTGTTAATAAGCACTTAAAACAATTAACAAAAGCCTGTTACGTGTTTACTAATCCATGTTCATGCACAGGTGAGAGTTGGCTGTACTTTCTAAATATCATCATCATCATCATCATAATGTATTCACTTCACCATGTTCACATGGCAGGTTTCCCTTGCGCAGATGTCCTTTTTGTCATCAACCCTTAAATCCTTTCCAGGCAATGTAATATTTCCTGATGATAGGAAATTTTTTTCTCAAAAGATTGAAAGAAAGCAGCTTCTATGGTTCGCTGGATGTGCAGTGGCAGAGTGTATGCACGACAGAGTGCAAGCATTTTGAGAGGGGCATAATAGACATCAGATGTAGCATGTAAGAGAAGTGACTGCACTGGTATGGACATGTGATGCATGTAGACGAGGACAACTATGTAAAGAAGTACCAATTTCTAACTGTGGAGGGAACTTGTGGAAGAGATAGACTAGGAGGGCATGGGATGAGATGGTGAAGCATGATCTTTGAGTGTTGGGCTTTACAGAGGCAATGACAAGTGATTGAGTCCTTTGGTGATAAGCCATGCATGAGAAGACTCATCAAGCCAAGTGAAATCCTAGTTGTGACCGTTGCTGGTGTCAAGTAAATGGCACCCGTGCCGGTGGCATGTAAATAGTACCCATTACATTCTTGGAGTGGTTGGTGTTAGAAAGAGCATCCAGCTGTAGAAACTGTGCCAAATCAGACTGGAGCCTGGTGCAGCTCTCTGGCTTACCAGTTCTGGTCAAACCATCTAACCCATGCCTGCATGGAAAGCAGATGCTAAATGATGATGATGAGGATGATGATGATGATTGGAAATGGACACTGTTCATAGAAGTACCATTAAAGTCGTTTGTTCTGTGTGCTAATGATTTCTGACAGCTTGCTGCCTTGTGTTGATTAATAATAGCAATCTTTTCTTGTATAAGTGCAAGAATTTGGAATTTTGGAGAGAGGAGGGGCTAGTTAATTACATTGGTCAATTGAACAATTACTGTGTTCAATTGTGTTCAGAATTTAATTACATTGATCCCAGTCT
This sequence comes from Octopus bimaculoides, assembly GCF_001194135.2. Classification (NCBI taxonomy): domain Eukaryota; kingdom Metazoa; phylum Mollusca; class Cephalopoda; order Octopoda; family Octopodidae; genus Octopus; species Octopus bimaculoides. The sequence goes on along the minus strand of NC_069006.1, from coordinate 11,309,752 downwards.
TCAGAAAAGGTACCCCAGGGATAACTGGCTTGTGGTGGCCAAGCATTCGCAGCAATGTTGCTTTTTGATTCTTTGATGTCGGTTCTTCCTATCAACTGGTACTTATTTTATCAGCCCCAGGAGAATGAAAGGCAAAGTCAACCTCTGCAGAATTTGAACTCAGAATGTAAAGATGGATGAAATTCTGCTTAGCATTTTGTCTCCTGAAAGATTGGAAATGAAGAAAAACCACTTGTTTACAGCCATCGAGCAATGTCAAGACAAGAAGACATGGCTGTCAAGCCTACCTGACATGTGACTAATACTTAATAACATCTATTGAGGCTGCAGTAGTTATTTACAGGATGACTTGCAACTCCAGGTACCCGACTAGGGGATTTACAGGGGTCAGAATGAAAGTAGGGGGTTAAGTAGCCAGCCATGAATCCTGTTTTTGCCTTCCTTTTCTTTGCTTTATCACTCTCGGTCAGAATGAGTCGATTAGGTGCAGCTGACTGGACATTCAATCTAGTTTGGCAATGGCCCTTTTTAGTGCTGGAGGCAAACACACACACACAAACACAAACATGCATGTGCTTGCACACAAAAATGTACACATACAGAGAGAGAGAGAGAAAGAGGGAGTGAGAGAGTATGAGAGAATTACAATTTATTTATTGGACACAATTGATATCAACACTTTCCCTCTCCTCAGACCCATAAAAGAAAATATGCTCACACACATAAACAGCGAGAGAGAGAGAGAGAGAGAGAGAGAGAAGGCAGAAGGAGGGAGAGAATGAAAGAAACATAAAAAACGTCTGATGTCAAATAAATTAGTGTTGAATCAGTGATGCCAAAATAAGTGGCACCAAAATATCACATACCCTTCCTTTTCCCCACTTAACCTTTAAAAAGAAATATCTTATTTTTTGCTCCATTCATCCTCCCCCTCCCCCCCACAATTGAAAAAAGGAGATAAATTATACAGAAATAAAAAATAAAAACCAATGAAATAAAAACTCAGGACTCGCAACTGCATTTGGAAATATTTGAACCTATAAATTTACGACTTCTTTCATGTTGAAGTCATCATCATTGTTATCATCATCGTCATCGTCATCATCAGCATTTTTAATGTTCAATTTTCTGAGCTTTCACGAATCAGACAGAATTTGTTGAGGTAGATTTTTCTGCTGGCAACTCTTGCCTGTTTCCATACAAAGTAAAACTTCCCCATGGCTACATGTTTCACAGGACATTGGAAATGGCCAACAGTTTTTATGTCAGAGTGATCCTTGTTTTACAACTGTTGCATGATGTCAAGACAAGGAAACACACAAACACACACACACGTGCACGCACGCACGCACGCACGCACGCACACACACACACACACACACACACACACACACACCATAATGGCATTCTTTCAGTTTCTAATAAATCCACTCATCAGGCTTTGGTCAGCTCAGAGCTGTAACTGAAGACACTTGCTCAATATGTCATGCAGTGGGACTGAACCCAAAACCACATGGCTAGGAAGTGAACTTATTAACCACATAACCCAAATTGAAGCTTGTCTTCATTGAAGTAGAACTTGTT
>NC_069006.1:11304344-11305468 GCF_001194135.2 Octopus bimaculoides | reverse complement strand
GTCTCATACAAGACTAACAAAAAAAACAAAAAAAACAAAAGAACAAAAATAATGTGTAATCTTCAATAGGGTGGAGACATTTGAGGGCTGCTCATGGAAAACCCCCATAAAAAAAAAACCATGGGTATCCTGACTTTTGGGACAGGGGCCTTTTTTCCTTTTTCCAACTGCAGACGTATCATCATCATCATCATCGTCGTTTAACGTCCGCTTTCCATGCTAGCATGGGTTGGACGATTTGACTGAGGACTGGTGAACCAGATGGCTACACCAGGCTCCAATCTGATTTGGCAGAGTTTCTACAGCTGGATGTCTTTCCTAACGCCAACCACTCAGAGAGTATAGTGGGTGCTTTTACGTGTCACCCGTATGATAACAATAATGGTTTCAAATTTTGACACAAGGCCAGCAATTTTGGGGACAGGTTAAGTCGATTACATCGACCCCAGTGTTCAACTGGTACTTATTTTATTGATCTCCAAAAGGATGAGAGGCAAAGTCAGCCTCAGTCGCATTTGAACTCAGAATGTAAAGACAGCCGAAATGTCTCTAAGGAGTTTGCCTGGCATACTAACGAGCCTGCCAGTTCACTACCTTATTAATAATAATAATAATAATGATTTCAAATTTTTTCCACAATGGCAGCTTGCAGGAGGAGATTAAGTTGATTACATCAATCCCAGTGCATAACTGGTATTTATTTAAACGACCGCGAAAGGATGAAAGGCAAAGTTGATCTCAGTTGAATTTGAACTCAGAACGTAGTGGCAGACAAAATACTGCTAAGCATTTCGTCCAGCGTGCTGACAATTCTGCCAGCTCACTGCCTTATAATAATAATAATAATAATAATAATAATAATAATAATAATAATTAATTCGTTTTATTGGCCACAAGGGCTAATATCAATTAAAAACATATAAAGACAAAGACAGGACGAAGGTTACAAAAGGTTTTGTCCGAAAAGGTAGGAAAGTTCGTCTAAACAGAGGAAGAAAATGGAGAAAGATATAATAAATAGATAAATAAATAAGTAGAACTCCCAAAGGGGGAGGCGCTTCGAAAAAGGAAAGGTTACACGTGGAAAAACCCATAAAACCACGGGAGCCTGGTCAGATAAAATA
>NC_069006.1:11298593-11301213 GCF_001194135.2 Octopus bimaculoides | reverse complement strand
ACGTCCAGGACCTCCAACTTACCTTCCGGATCCAGGAAGACTGCCCTTATTTTCAAGTCTAGGCCTTTCCGAAATAGCACCGCAGTACCTCCACTGCCCGCTCCCGGCCGACACGGAGATAGGAAAATAATAATAATAATAATAATAATAATAATAATTGATTCCAATGCATAACTGGTACTTATTTAATTGACTCTGAAAGAATGAAAGGCAAAGTCGACCTCAGTGGAATTTGAACTCAGAACATAGCAGCAGATGAAATACTACTTAGCATTTCGCCCGGCATGCTAACAATTCTGCCAGCTCGCTGCCTTAATAATAATAATACTTTCTACTTCAGGCACAAGGTCTGGAATTTTTGTGGAATGGGTAAGTTGATTATATTGACCCGGTACTCAACTGGTAAAATACCAGTTCCGCACTGGGGTTATTTGTAATCAAATAGCCCCCACCCCTCAGAAATTCCAGGCCTTGTAACTATAGTAGATAAGATTATTATTATTATTATTATTATGGTGGTGGTGGTGAAAGTATGAAAGGCAATGTCTTCCTTGGTGGATTTTGAACTCAAAATGTAAAGACAGATTTCTAAGCATTTTGTCTGGTATGCTAATGGCTTCTGCCAGTTATTATAATAGTGATTTCAAATTTTGGCACAAGGCCAGCAATTTCTAGGGGAAAGGTCTGGGTTAATTGCATTGATCCTAGTGCTCAACTAGTACTTGTTTTATTGTCCCCAAAACGATAAAACCCAAGGTAGATCTCAGCAGAATTTGAACTCAGGATGTACAGATGGATGAAATACCACGAAGCATTTTGTCCAGGTTGTTAACTATTCTACCAGCTTACCACCTTGTTAATAATGATAATAAGGATAATAGTTATGATGATGCTAATGATGATAACGACAATTTTTTTTTTGTGATTGGTTACAAGGACCCAGATGCTTAGGATATTCATTATAAGGATAAAGTGAAAAAAAACCTCCAAAAGAACAAAGAAAAAATGAAAAGAAAAACTTAATGAGAAGGGAAACACATACGGAACAAAGCCAGTGGGAGATATTTACTTGGAGTAAAAACATGGGGATCAACTATTGCAATATAGAAACACATTAATAATAAATAGATAATAACAATAGGACACTAAATATTATATCATCAATGATTCAGCCACACAGCTTGCATTCTATACAATTACCACTCACAAAATATAACACAACCTACGTAGCACATTTTCTATAACAACCAGCACACTGTTTGTAACTATGTAACTTTTAGAGCGCATAGTCTAGAACAATAACCACACTGCCTAGGTGTGGCTGCGTGGTTAAGAAGCTTGCTTTCCCAGTCATGTGCTCTTGGGTTCGGGCCTACTATACAGCACCTTGGGAAAGTGTTTTTTTACTATAACCCCAGGCTGAGTATAGCCTTGTGAGGTGATTTGGTAGATAGAAACTAAAAGAAGCCTGTTGTAAGTGTATACATATTTATCAATTGATCGATTGATTGATCGATAGATAGACAGACTGAAAATAGACTTGGAGGAGACAGGACATGTTATTGATGAGGTCATGACTAATGATTAGAGGACTTTGACAAATAACTAATTGATTGTTAAACCAACAAATTAAGCAAATGGTTGATTAATTTGTTGGTTCCATAGAAACATGTCTGGCTATGAAGAAAGATTGCTTTGCTTGGAAACAGGTGAGCGTTTGCAACAGGAAGGGCATCCAGCCATAGAAAGAGATCTGCCTCAGTGAATTCCATTTGACCCTTTTAAGCATAGAAAAGTGGACATTAAAACAATAATGATGAGTTTAATTAAAAAACACAGTGATAGAAACATTTGTAAATATGTTGAGGTAGATTTTCTGTAGATGGTTGGATGTCCTTCCTGTTTCTAACATTCATACCATTTTGAACAGAGGGAATATTACCCCATGACTAGGTTCTCACAGAAGATTGGAAATAAAAGGCACTGCTTGTATGACAGTGACACTTGTTTACTACACCTATCATACCAATAAGGAGACTATAACACACACATATATATATACATACATATATATATACACAGTTGGCACTCCGTTGGTTACCACGACAAGGGTTCTAGTTGATCCGATTAATGGAACAGCCTGCTCATGAAATTAATGTGCAAGTGGCTGAGCACTCCACAGACATGCGTGCCCATAATATAATGCTTAGGGAGATTCAACGCGACACAGAATGTGACAAGGTTGGCCCTTTTGAATTACAGGTACAATGCATTTTTGCCTGCTGAGTGGATGGGAGCAATGTGAAATAAAGTGTCTTGCTCAAGGATGCAATGCGCCACCAGGAATCAAACTCACAACCTTATGATCGTGAACCGAATATCCTAACCACTAAGTCATGCCCTGTCACATACATACATATACATACATTTATAAAAATTACTACATTCACACACACACACACACACACACACAGACACACTGTTACACATACTCATACATACATATATCTTAATATATAAAGCTGAAGTTGTGTGTCTGTGTGAAGCCTTTTTGAAAGTTTATAGAAATCCACATTTTCCACTTTTTCGTAAAAATGTTTACATCAGTGGAATTTTCTCG
>NC_069006.1:11290294-11296893 GCF_001194135.2 Octopus bimaculoides | reverse complement strand
ATATACACATATACATATTTGCCCCTGCATGGCCGCAGTCAAATGAATGAAACAAGTAAAAGATAAGATACATACATTTATTACTATATACACATACATACATACATATATTATTATATATATACATGCATAAATACAGTGTGCTTCTTTCAGCTTTTGCCTGTCAAATCCACACTCATAAGACTTTGGTTGGCCAGTGCTACAATAGAAGACACTCAACCAAAGTGCCATGCAGTGGGACTAAACCCACAGCTATGTGGCTATGAAACAAGCTTCTTAGACAGCCATGCCTGCATCTGAACGTATCTGTGTCTCACCACCCAGCAAAGTAACACCAGTCACAGTCACACAATACCTGCTCCACACAACAAACAGAGGAAATGCTATAACAACACCAGGAACATTAAAGCACATTCCGTTTTAAAACAAATACTCTATTGTTAAATTTTTACACTTGCTGGCCTTGCATGGCTAGGATGGTTTAGATCAATATAACATCTAATGTTATTTAAAGCTGGATATGTAAGACTGTATACTGCAAAACATCAGTTTCTGTTCTTCTTTTATACTCTAACCTTTTGATTCTTGGCATAAAGCCTCCTCCCTTCATTTGAGAAGTCATGCCTTCGAAGTTAATGCTGCTTGTACCACATAAAACCACTCTGTATGTTCTGTGAAGTGGTTGGTGTTAGGAAGGGCACCCAGCCATAGAAACTATGCCGAGCCAGACACTGCAGCTTGATGCAGTCCCCAGGCTTGTTAGCTCCTGTCAACCCATTCTACCAATGCTAGCATGAAAACAGACATTGATAGTGATGATACAGCCATGATGCATCTACACTTACAGTTTGCTTTTCCAGTCTGCAACCCCCAGCTTGTCTAGAATACTGATCTGCTGGAAGTTGTCTAGGGACAGGCAACCAAGTGAATACCTTCTGTCTGTCACCATATCTTGAATGTATTGCTTCTCTGGGCACCGACACGCTAAAGTTTCAATGTCTGACACCTGAGTTACTAGAAGCCCACAAGATTATCCACTGCCTTTCCAACAGCAACAACAACTTTAGCTACTTTTTTTAAATTCAGTTTCTCTATCACCTGCGGACAAGCTTATAAAATCAAACAAAAGCGATCCCTATGAATTTTGGAAACATTTTTTATCATACTCAGAATTATCAAAGTGTGAAATAAACTACCGGCAACACCTGCATCACTGCAAGGACACTATATTCTTCAAAAAATTCCATGCTTCTTGAAAGTCATCAACATTGCTCCTCAAAGAGTGCCTGTGAAACTTTTCTGCTTCATGACTCTTTTAATGTTTGCTTTTCTGTTTTATCCTGTTCACTGTTATACACGTACATCTAACTTTCATCGCTACCTTTCTTTTCCCTGGCTCATTTCTACTTTCTGTCCCCTCTCTTACCCTTTTCTTATGAACTGTGCCTGAACACAGTACACAATAAACTCATTATTATTATTGTTACACATAAGGCAGTTGGCAGGCAGAATTGTTATACATTGAACAAAATGCTTAGCAACAGTTCTTCTGGCTCTGTATATCCTCAGTTCAAATTCCTCTGAGGTCAACTTTGCCTTTCTTCCTTCTGGGTCAATAAAATAAATTACCAGTCAAGTAATTAACTTACCCCCTACCCTTGAAATTACTGGCTTTGTATCAAAATTAGAAAAATCATCATTACATACATTATAATATACGAGGGGGTATTGAAAAGTTCCTGGAGTAGTTCTGTAGGGTGCCAACAGATGGCAGCACACCGCAGTGTGCCTGGCAACATTGCTGTGTTTACTTTGTAAGTTGTGAAATTTGTGTTTTTGTATGCTGTAGTCTGTGATGTAATGGACAGGAACAAAGAGCCAACATGAAATTTTGCGTTAAAATCCCATGACTGACCATGGGATTGCACCTAGAAAGTTACCCTTTGAGGCACAAGTCCGGGCAAGTTTGTTTATGGAAGACCAGCAGTCACCCATGTATACAGGCTTCCCCTCTCCATACCACCAGTGTTATCCAAGGGAAAGGCAAAGGCCGATACAGCGTGGCACCTGAGACGTCGCAACTCATTTCTACAGCTGATTGAACTGCAGCAACGTGAAATAAAGTGTCTTGCTCAAGAACACAACACGCTGCCCGGTCCGGGATTCGAACTCACAATCTGACGATCATAAGCTCAACACTCTAACCACTGAGCCATGTGTCTTCACACACAAATACATACATATGTATATGTATACATATATATGATAGGCTTCTTTCAGTTTCCGTCTACCAAATCCATTCACAAAGCTTTGATCAGCCTGAGACTATAGTAGGAGACACTAGCTCAAGGTGCCATGTAGTGGGACTGAACCGGAAACCCTGTGGTTAGGGAGCAAGCTTCTTACCACACAGCCACTCCTGCATCTATATATATATATCATCATCATTGTTTACATCTGTTTTCCATGCTGACATGGGTTGGACAGTTTGGCTGAGGTCTGGAAAGCCAGTGGCTGCACTAGGCTCCAATCTGATCTGGCAAGGTTTCTACAGCTGGATGCCCTTCCTAATGCCAACCACTCCGAGAGTGTAGTGGGGGGAAATGTGTTCACTATGCAAATGAAGCTCCTATTTCATTATGCCAGCCACAGACTAATGATGCTGACTCGTGAAACACTTTTTTGGAGTTGCCTCAAGTTCTACTGATATAATATAGGATAAATATAATAATAATAACAATAATCCTAGGATTATTGTTATATATATATATATATATATATATATATGTATGTATGTCATTGACAGCCTGAGACAATTTGTTTGAGAAACGTTCTGGATATGAACCAGTTTTTTGGGGTTGCATTGAGCTGTAGCAATATAATAAATAATAAATGTGCCCTTTTAAAGCCTAGTCAGGCTCATGGGCCCGGTTTCTCGGTTTCAGTGGTGTATGTGTTCCCCAGCTGGACGGGACACCAGTGCATCGCAGCGTTACTCATTTTTGCCAGCTGAGTGGACTGGATCAATGTGAAATGAAGTGTTTTGCTCAAGAACACAATCCTTTCTACTATAGGCACAAGGCCTGAAATTTGGTGAGAGGGAGCCAGTTGATTAGATCGACCCCCCAGTACGCAACTGGTTCTTAATTTAACGACCCTGAAAGGATGAAAGGCAAAGCCGACCTCAACAGAATTTGAACTCAGAACATAAAAACAAACGAAATACTGCTAAGCATTTCACCTGGTGTGCTTACGATTCTGCCAGCTCACCACCTCGTAGGATAAATATAATAATAACAGCATTCAGAGAGCGTAAGCCTCCACCAAGGCAACACTAATGTCTTCTCAACAATTAGCCAGAGATGATTTTTAAAATGAGAATATCTGAAATAAACTCGACTGCTCTTACAAATGAGAATTCTAAAAATGAACCTGACCACTCTCAAAAATTAAGTAAAAAAATCAGTAAAATAATCTTGAATCCTTGTCCGGTACCAGATCAATCCCCAAATCTAATCAGTTCGTGCCAGTCACAAGGCCAAATATCTCTGAAAGTTTCATCCAAATCCATCCAGCAGTTCTTGAGATATCTTGTCTATCAACAAACAAACAAGCAAAGAAACGCAACTGAAAGAAATACCTCCACCTTCACTAAGGTGTAGGTAACAAGAGCACTCAGAGCGTGCAAACCTCTGCCAAGGCAACACCAATGTCCTCTTAATGATTAAGCAGAGATGATTTTCAAAATGAGAGATAAATATCTGAAATAGATTTGACTGCTCTCACAAACGAGAATACTAAAAATGAACGTGACCGCTCTCATAGACAAACAAACAAACATGACTGAAAACAACACCTCCGCCTTTGCTACGGTGGAGGTAACAAGAGTAATCCTTGGAGGGAATTTATAAACATTTAATGCATTGCTATGGGCGTTTCCACATATCATTATATCATCAATAAATCATAAATTTGAAAGAGTTAAGTTATAGAATGGTAGGGTATTTAGATAGAAATTAGCTATGGCTGGTCTGTGGGGTTACTTAGGGTTTCACATCCATAGAGCACTTAGCTTTACAATGTCTCATCATTAGGGCCTGATGAGACATTGTACAGCTAAGTGTTTTATGGACACAAAAGCCTGGGTAACCCCATAGACTGGCCATAACTCTTTTTCTAAATATAAATATATATAAAATGTAGGAAATGCAAAGTTTGTACATCGATATCCTTGAGTAACACCAAATACTTTGCTTGTCTGTCTTCTATTTTTTTGATCTATATATAATAATGTATGTGTGTTTATATGTATATATATAGACAGTCACACACACATGACAAGTTGAACTTTGTAATTTATGTTCCTAAAAGCACTCTAACATGTGTCTTTGTATCTCTTGTGACTGTTGGACTTGCCTGTCAGTTGGTGTGTCATTTTTATGTCATATTCAAAGATGATAATAAAAATAATAGTTAGTGTCTCTGTTTAATTGTGTGTGTGTGCGTGTGTGTCTGTTACAAAAATGTATTCTCTTATGTTAGTCCAGTGTGTGGGGTGTATGTCTACTCTTTCTGTCAATCCATCTGTCTCACTCACTTTCTTTATGTGTGTGTGTGTGTGTGTGTGTGTGTGTGAAATTTAAATGTCATGTCAACCTGCTCTTGTCAAAAGCACCTCAGCTACATTCCTCACCCTGTTCTACCCTCCTTTCTACCCTATTCTACCCTCCTTTCTACTCTATTCTACCCTACCACTGTCACAATAACAGTACCCACCACCACCACATCTTTTTACTACATACAACTTGGGGGTACCTCAGTTGTAAGTACAGAATCAATAATGTAGAAATACCACTGGAAGTACCCGGCATAGTGGTGTTGGTAGTAGTATGAGTGGTGGTGTAGTTGTGTTGTCAGTAGTTGTATAGTAGCAGTGTTGTGTTGGTGGTAGTATGGTAGTGATGGTGCTGCATGGGCATTGTGATGGTGGTAGTAATGATTGTGTAGAGGTGTTGTGTGGGTTGCAGAAGTCGTGGTGTTGCTGTGTAGCCACAAGTCAGTTCAGTTTGAGAAAAAGTCTTACAATTAATGCCATTCTTGCTATGCCCATCACCTCCTATTTTTCTTTCTTAACCATTGTTTACCCATGGACTCTGAAATACATCATCCAATGTGTTGTTTAAAGATGGTGGTTTACAGTTTGAGTAAGAGTTGACTGTTATTGCTAGCAGATCAAGTGAAAGCATATGTCAGGCATTGGCAAACCATGATTTGTGGGACTTTTTAAATGACACACCTAATTTCATGAGGAAAATAACATTTATTAGAATTTTTATTTAGTCATGCACCCTCCATGATGATGTATTTGTGTCTCATGTGGATCATTTCTTGAAAATGGCTGCCCATGCTTGACATTGAGAAACTCATTTTGGCTCACATTGTGATATTATACAGATTATGCAGTGGTTGTTGTCGCTGTTGTTCTTGTTGTGTGGGAGGTCTGTATGCATTGGTTATAATGTAGTGAACCGTGAGGTATTTAGTTTATTAGTGAAGTAGAAAAGAATGAAAAATTTCATAGTGTCTGTTGATTAAACGTGTACATATACACAGGTACACATACTGATAAATACTTTTGCACACACACACATGCACAAGTAGTTTTATGAATGAACAAAAGATACTCAATTCTTTTCTATTATATCCAAGAAATTTGAAATCATTGTTGGCCACCTTTAGTTAATATATATACAGGGTTATTCAAAAAGAACAAGCCGATTTCATTATGCAATATTTTAATAAGAAAAAGCAATAGAAAACTCCAGCTAAGTTGCAAGGATTTACTCACAATCAACTTTTATTGCCTGTCTTACGAGTGTTCAATGTGGCCACCACCTCCAGCATGGGCAACATCAGTACGGTAAGAGAATTCCTCCAAGACACGCATCAGCATATCAAAAGCAAGTTCGTTATGAAACTAAAGAATAAATTGGCTTTGCTTGAGGTGGTTCCAGAAGATATTGACATGGAAGGGAAATGGAAAAACTTCGATAAAGCATTCAACCAGACAGCCAAAGAAGTACTCAGTGGATCATGATACACGTCTGGGAGGAATTCTCTCATCACATTGATGTTGTCTGTGTTGCAGGTGGTGGCCACATTGAACACTTGTAAGACAGGAAATAAAGGTTGATTGTGAATAAATACTTGTGACTTAACTGGAGCTTTCTATTGCCTTTCCTTATTAAAATATTGTGTAATGAAATCAGTTAATTCTTTTTGAATAACCCTGTATGTATGTATGTATGTATGTATATATATATATATATATATATATAACTTAAACAAGAATGGAGGACATCACATCTTTATTAGATGATTACACTGTACATTATCATTGTTTCTATTGTGCCAGCATATTTAGAAAAAAGGTACAAAATACCAATCAAACCAACATATCTGAAAACTTTTGCTAACACAACGTTATGAAGGTAACCCAAAACAGGTTAAATTCAAAGCAAACTGAAATAATTCCTATAATACATGACTGCATCTGAAAAAATATTAAGAAGAAATGCAGTAAACAACCCTTGCCATAT
>NC_069006.1:11283472-11289617 GCF_001194135.2 Octopus bimaculoides | reverse complement strand
ACGTTCGTGCTGCTGATCGAGGTGAGAGGGATAACTTCCCTTGGCAAACAGGACACAGTCGTGTGTCGATAAGCCAGCTGGAGGAGATGTCCTCCTGGGGCTAAAAGCAACAGTAACATCCACCCCTAGGGGTCAGCCACACTTAAGTGGCAATATACTACACTATATATATATATATATATATATATATATATAACTTAAACAAGAATGGAGGACATCACATCTTTATTAGATGATTACACTGTACATTATCATTGTTTCTATTGTGCCAGCATATTTAGAAAAAAGGTACAAAATACCAATCAAACCAACATATCTGAAAACTTTTGCTAACACAACGTTATGAAGGTAACCCAAAACAGGTTAAATTCAAAGCAAACTGAAATAATTCCTATAATACATGACTGCATCTGAAAAAATATTAAGAAGAAATGCAGTAAACAACCCTTGCCATATTGCGATCCACCTATCATGGTTTATTATTTAAGCTTACGTTGATTCCTCTGTGGTGATTTTAACCATGTGCCTGTCAAATATCTTCCTTGCTTCAAAAGTGATTATCGAATAAGTGTAAGAAACTTCTACCTATATTTAGGGGGAAGGGTGGGGTCAACTATAAAGTTTTAGAGACCTATTCTTATGACTTGATAGTTGAAGATGTAGAAGGTTATAAAAGATTTTATCAGTGAAACTGCTGTCCTGTAAAGCCTTATTACAATATGAGGAAGCCTTTTCAAAAAATTTTCTAGATTAAGGAAGACATGTAGTTCTATGGCCAATGTTTGGAATTCAGTGCTTTAAATACAAAAGGTGGGTGGCGGGAGTACTTATCAATGTAAGTTAGATTTATGTTAGTCTTATGAACGGTTTTATAGGAATTAGTTCTGAGGTCTAAAGAAACATCTAAAAAGTCAGCCCTAGTTAGGTTAGTGTCAATACAGATTCCAAGCCCTAAAGAACTAAAGGCTGAAATAAACTGTTTCTTAAAGGAATCCATAGCGTGGCCATCACCATTGTGTCACACTGTCAAAACATTGCCCCAGTATATTACTGGTGCTGTGGTAGAATTTGGAACTTAGTCTAATATATATAAACCAACCAAACTGCCTGTATCTGTACTATCATATGAACCCATTGAGACATTGGATAGTTTGTTGGGTTGATCTTTTTCGATCCAAAGTGATTTGCTTCTTAATAAGTGTCTTATGTGCAGGCATAATGAGCTTTTGTTTCAGACTCATCGATGGTTACAAACCATCATGCAGACTCCAATGCTGTGTGCAATAGCGACTCAGATATTGATGTGCAGGCACACATGCGCACGCGCGCGGGCACACACACACACACACACACACACACACACACATGCTTCCATATATTCTTTTCCTGGCTTCAGTTATTAGATTGTGGCCATGCTGGGGCAAGAGTTTTCATCACTCATATCAACCTCAGTCTACTTATTTTGTTGAACTGCTAGGTTATGGTACACAAAGAGATACGACGTAAACAACACACACATAACAGGCTTCCACCTAGTTTCTAAATATCACTCAATAAATAACACGAACACAAAGTATTGCTCAACCTTGTTCTGTTGTAAAAAAAACAACAAAAAGAAAACACTTGTCCAAGGTGTTGCACAGTGGGACAGAACCAGAAACCATGTGGTTGTGAAGTGAACTTCTTTGTCACAAGCATATCGTCATCATAATTGTCACTATCATTGTCATTGTCATCATAATCATCATCATTTACAGCACCATCAGCATCATCATAATCAAGATCACCATCATTACAACTACTACCACCACCATCATTGTTATTGTCATCATAATCATCGTTTTCATCATAATTATCATCATCACCAACATCACAACCACCACTACCACCATAATTGTCATCGTCGTCGTCACCACCACCACCACTATCATCATCATTTAACATCTATCTTCCATGTCCTGGTATAGGTTGGTTGAGTCGACAGGATCCTGTGAGCTGCAGGACTGCATCAGGCTCCATTTGTCTGTTTTAAATATGGCCGGATGCCCTTTCACTCTTCCACTAATACCATCCACTATACAGAGTGTACTGGGTGCTTTTTTATTCTTGTGGCCCCAGTATTAGTGAGGTCACTAAATAACTCACAAGACAAGTTAAAAAGCAAAAAAAAGCAAACCCTTGGCCAAGTGAGATTGGAGTTGAGAGGTGGTTTCATGCCAAGTGCTGAGAGGCTAAAGTATGAGAGAGGGGCAGGCATAGGCGGTTTAGTGTTGTAGTAGTGGTGATGTAGTGCTATTGAGATGACCCAGGTAGTTTAGTATTAAGTTTAAAATTTCAGCACAAAGCTAGCAATTTTGGGGTTGTGATTACATCAACGCCAACCTTAGTGCTCAACTGGTACTTATTTTATTGATCCCGAAAGGATGAAAGCAAAGTGGACCTTAGCAGAATTTGAATTCACAATGTAAAATGAATGAACTGCTGTTAAGCATTTTGCCCAGTGTGCTAACAATTCTTATTTCTTTATTGCCCACAAGGGGCTAAACATAGAGGGGGCAAACAAGGACAGACAAAGGGATTAAGTCGATTACATCGACCCTAGTGTGTAACTGGTACTTATTTAATCGACCCTGAAAGGATGAAAGGCAAAGTTGACCTTGGCGGAATTTGAACTCAGAATGTAACGGCAGACGAAATACCACTAAGCATTTCGCCCGGCGTGCTAACGCTTCTGCCAGCTCACGGCTTTAGGTTTGGTTTAGTGTTGTAGTAGTGCTGTGCAGTTGTAGTGTTGTGATGGTGTTGTGTTGTTGTAGTGTGGCCTAGTGGGTAGTGTATAATGCTTCACAGTTGTAAAGTTGTAAGTTCAATACTTGGGGGATGTGTTGTGCCCTTGAGCAAATACTTCATTTCATGTTGCTCCAGTTCACTCAGCTGGCAAAAGTGAGGTATACCTATAATTCAAAAAGGACCAGCCTTGTCACACTGGATCTTCCTGAGGACTACGTTAACAGTAAATGTGTCTGTGGAGTGCTCAGCCACTTGCACGTTAGTTTCATGAGCAGGCTGTAACCGACAAACAGCCGGTAGCAACAAAGGTACACACCCACTTCAAACTGCAGTCTTCCATTGATACGGACACAGTATGATTAATGAAGGACAATAAGCGGCAGTGGTGGCAGTGGTGTAGTGTTGCTGTGGTAGCATGGTGGTGGTGGTAGTGGTGGTAGAGATGACAGTTGGGTGGGGTTATTGTTATGACATAGTTTCAATCCTCAATACATGGCAGGTGTACAATACCTGTATATATATATATATATATATATGTATGTATATATGTGTGTATGTGTTTATGTATATGTGACTGTGTGTGTTTGTAAGTGTTTATGTGTGCGTGAGTATGTATATGTGACTGAGTGTGTTTGTGTGTGTATTTAAAAAATATAATATACGTATGTGACTGTCACATATGGGGTTATGTGTATATATGGGATTATGCAGGTGTGTATATATATGTATACTATATATGTGTGCGTGTGACTGTTTATGTGTATGTGTGTGTGACTATGAGTGTATGTCTGTATGTGTGAATCTGTGTGACTAATTATGAGTTGTGTGTGTTTATGTCTATATGTAGTTATCTGTCTCCTCTTTTTTGCTCCTTTGTTGTTGCCATGCTGCAGCATTTACCGCTTTCAGCAATATAGATTATTACTTTGACAAGCACAAAGACACACACAAACACATGCACGTGGCTTCCTCACAATTTCCATCTATCAAATTCATTTAAATAATAATAATAATAATAATTAATAATAATAATAAAATAATAATAATAATGAAATTATTGTGTATAGGGTTCAGGTGCACCACAACTCATCAAAGGTGTATGTACAATGCATAGAATTATGTATAAAAATCAGGAAAGTGAACAGTGTCTGAGTCATGATATATACATGTGTTCATGCGTATGGAGGTGGGGGGGATATCAGGTGTGGTGTTGGTGAATTTCAGGAAGCATGGAGGTTTTAAAGGATGTACCGTCTCGGCAACGAACAACTGATGCAGGTAGTTTGTTCCATGCTTCAGCAACTCTGAGTGTGAAAAAATGTTTCTGAAAGTCATGGGAGCTGTGCTGTTTTCTGACTTTGTAGACATGCCCACATGTGTTAGACACATGGAGCTCAAAGAAGTGCTCAAGGCGGGTGTTGGTGCGTTGGTTAATAATTTTGTGGGTGCTTCCCAAGTCAGTTGCCAGGCGTTGGAGTTTCAATGTATCCCTGCCCAGGGAAGCAAGGCTTTCAGAGTATGGTAGATGCCTGATGAAGGGTATTCACTTGATTGTACATCTCTGAGCAGTTTCCAGGAAGTCAGTGTCCTGAGCAAGATAGGGGTTCCAGTCTAGTGATGCAGATTCCAAGTATGGCTGCACCATAGCCATTTACAACACATTTGTCAAACTCAGGGCTATAGTGGAAGACTAAATGCCATGCAGTGGTACTGAACCTGAAACCTTATGATTGTAAAGCGAGCTTCTTAACCACTCAACCATGCTGGTGTCTGTGTTGATTGTTTTTTTTTTGTTCTCTTTACTATTTTATAAATCCCTGAATGATGGCAACTTAAGTAGACATAGGCAGGATTTGAACTCAAAACTTAAAAGGGACAGAATGAAACATCACAAGACATTTTTGTTTGATGCTCAACCACTTCTGCTAATCCCCAAACCCCAAAAATGTTTCCCACTGAAATAATGATGATGTAGATGATGATGATGATAGTGATTACGATGTGTGTGTGTTTGTGTATAAAATGTCTACATTTGTGTATATACACCTATAAACATGTGTACCTTTGTATGTATATAGTGTTTTCTGTCTACGTACACACACACATGCACATAATATACATCCTGTGCAACTTCCTGTCAGTCATTACACCGCCGTGTGTGTATATATACATACACACACATATACACACACATACACACACACAAATATAACATTTTCCCTGGAGTACCCACACAACTCTTTTCAAATGCTCTCATCTACCTTCTTCCTCTCTTCCGATTACTTCATTTCCTATTACCACAGTTGTTGTTACTGTTGTTGTTACTGCAGCAGCTGGCACACTGCCTGTATGTGTTTGTTGATGGTGGTGGTGGTGGTGGTAGTGGCAGTGCTAATATTAACGATGGTGATAAGGTGGCTAGCTGGTAGAATCGTTGGCACACCAGACAAAATGCTTAGTGGCACTTCGCTTCTCTTTACTTTCTAATTTCAAATTCTGTCAAAGTCAACTTTGTCTTACATTTGTTTGTGGGTCAATAAAACAAGTACCAGTTGAACCCTAGGGTCAATTTAATCAACTAGCCACCTCTGCCAGACTTGCTGGCTCGTGCCAAAATTTGAAACATTATTATTATTATTATTATTAATTATTTTTGAAGGCAGCGAGCTGGCAGAATCATTAGCATGCTGGACAAAATGCTTAGCAGTATTTCACCTGTTGCTATGTTCTGAGTTCAAATTCCACCATGGTCGATTTTGCCTTTCATCCTTTCGGTTTCGATAAATTAAGTACCAGTGAAATACTGGGGTCAATGTGACCAACTAGTCTCCCTCCCCAAATTTCTGGCCTTGTACCTTTAGTAGAAAGGATTATTATTATTACCTCTGCCTTAGCGAAGGCAGAGATATTGTTTTCAGTTGTGTTTGTTTGTTTGTTTGTTTGTCTGTGGACAAGATATCTCAAGAACTGCTGGATAGATTCAGATGAAACTTTCAGGGATGTTTGTCCTTCTGACTGGCACAAACTGATTAGATTTTGTGATTGATCTGCTACTGGACAAAGATTCTGTTATATTTACTTTACATGAAGTATTACGATCTTATGTTGACTTTCAAGTCTTTCTCTGATTTATTTTCCTTGAAAGCATGCTCATGGTTTCCATGTAAGTTATGGTGGCATTGCTGTTTCCAAAGTTTATTTTCGTTTCTCTATTATTAATTTTCCTCGCGTCTCTAATCTTAGTAGAAACTGATGGATAAAGAAATCAAACTACATAAACAAACGGCAGCAAAACTGTTCAGAAATTAAATTTCAGTAACAATAATAGATTTAATTTATCCTTGACAATTTTTAG
>NC_069006.1:11282989-11283462 GCF_001194135.2 Octopus bimaculoides | reverse complement strand
TATGTTTAGCCCCCTGTGGGCAATAAAGAAATAAAATAAGGCAGTGAGCTGGCAGAAATGCTTAGCTGTATTTCATCTGTCTTTATGTTCCGAGTTCAAATTCCACCGAGGTCGACTTTTAAGGGCAACAAGCTGGCAGATTCGTTAGCACACCAGGCGAAATGCTTATTGGTATTTCGTCTGCCATTATGTTCTGAGTTCAAATTCCACCGAGGTCGACCTTGCCTTTCATCCTTTTGGGGTCGATTAAATAAGTACCAGTAACACATTGGGGTCAATGTAATCGACTTAATCCATTTGTCTGTCCTTGATTGTCCCCTCTATGTTTAGCCCCCTGTGGGCAATAAAGAAATAAGTACCATTTGAGTACTGGGGTCAACATATTCAGCTCATCCCCCTACCCTGAAATTGCTTGTTTTGTGCCAAAATTTGAAACCATTATTATTATTATTATTATTATTATTATTATTATT
>NC_069006.1:11279872-11282518 GCF_001194135.2 Octopus bimaculoides | reverse complement strand
AATAGTAGTCATTAACAGTAGTGGTGGTAATATTCTTTTCTGCTCTAGGCACAAGGACCAAAATTTTGGGGGAATGGGGGTGGGGGTGCCAGTTGATTAGATCAACCCCAGTATGCAGCTGGTGATAATAATTTATTGACCCTGAAAGGATGAAAGGCAAAGTCAACCTCGGTGGAATTTGAACTCAGAACGTAGCAGCAGACGAAATACCGCTAAGCATTTCGCCCGGAGTGCTAACGTTTCTGCCAGTTTGCCGCCTTAGTGGTGATAATATTGATTGTGGTGGTACTGGTAGTAATATTAACTGTAATGTTGTTGGTGATGATGATGATGATAATAATGATGACAGCAATATTGTTGGTGGATTGGTTTTGGCAAAAATGGTACACATTTCGCATGTTCAGGAGAGCAGCAGCCATCGTAGTTGCAGTAGTGGAGAGACGAGATGATACAGCATATCTCCTCTGATGTGGTGGGTGTTGTTGGTGGTGGTGTTGTTGTTTGGCCCCAGGTTATCTTTGCACACCTATCTTAATTAGTGGGTGTTGTTTGTTGGTGACTAAGCATTTTATTAATTAGCCGGATGTTGTCTTGTATATTCTCTGCTTGCATGTACAAGCAGCACCTTCGCATACATATATACTTAGATACATACACACATGCATACACTTGTATATATACATACATGTATATGTACATAAATACATGTGTAGACACACACACACACACACGTATATGTATGTATGTATATGTATGTATGTACGTGTATATGTATATAACCAGCCACAGTACTTATCTTTTAAGTCTGTACTGATTCTGTTGATCCTTTTGTTGAGCTGCTAAGTTACTAGGACAATAAATAAACCAACAACTGTTGTCATGTGGTGGCAGTGATGACAGACATGCATGCACACACTCGCACACACACACACACACACACACACACACACACACACACACACACACACACACACACACACACACACACACACAACGGGCTTCTGCGCAATTTCCATCCACCAAATTCACTTACAAAGCATTGTACAGCCCAAGGTGCTGTGCATTGGGATTGAATCCCAAACCATGTGGTTGTAAAGTTAACTTCTTACCACAGAATAGAGAACAAAAAAAAAAAGGTCCTCATTAACGGTGCACATGAGACGAAGTCTGCTCTGAATCTCACTGTAGATGCTCCAGCATGACCATAGTGATGAGAGTTGAACCAGATTAAATTAGGAAAAAAAGCATTTAAAGTGGTAAATAGCTGTGTGGTTAAGAAGTCTGCTTTGTTACCATGTGATTTCAGGTTCGATCCCACTGCATGACACTTTGGGCAAGTGTCTTCTGCTATGGTCCTGACTTGACCAATGCCTTATCAGTGGATTTGGTTGATGGAAACTATGTAGAAGCCCATCATGTGCATGCATGTGCATGTGTGTGTGTGTGTGAGTGTGTGTGTGTGTGCGTGTGCGTGCGTGCGTGTGTTATTGTGCCCATCTCCCCATTCTTTGACAATCAGTATTGGTTTGTTTACATTCCTATAATTTAGTTATTCAGGAAAGGAGACCAGTAGATTAAGTAATAGACTTTAAAAAATATGTACTAGAGTCACTTTGTTCAACTAAATCTAAGTGGTGCTCCAGCATGGCTGCAGTCTAATGACTGAATCAAATAAATGAGTAAACACTGATCGAACATCCCTGGTGTTCCATATTGCTGTCCATATTGAAGACCACATTGCACAATTTGATATATAGTAATTAATAGTGTGGAAATGGTATTATGTAATCCTGTGGTTAGTCTTGCTCAAGCAAATTTATAAATAAGTAGCTGGTCAAATGCCTGGATTTGAGACTCTGTCCTCACCTCCATCAGATCATGCTTCTGTCTTAGCCCTTTCGTTACCAACCTGGCTGAAACCACCTCTGGCTCTGAGTACAAATGTCTTGTTTTCGTAAGTTTTGAATTAAAATCTTCCACCAAACCTTAATCACAATTTATGTTCCTAACACTAGCTTAATGATAACTAAGTTATTTTACTAAACTCTTTGTTATATTTAAAGTAATTGAAGGAAACACAGAGCGTCTCAAAATAAATGCAGTAACGAAAGGGTTAAACATCACACTGCACTCTTTGTTATATAGTGGTTTATTGCATGGGATATAGCAGTGTGGACTTAGGGTCTAGCCTGTGACCAGTCCTGTTTGAGGGTCACACTGCATAAACCAACACACAGTGGCTTATTGCATAGGGGTTGATTTATTTGACTTCAAGGCACCTTCAACTGTTCAAGATGGTACTCCAGCATGGCTGTGGTCCAGTGACTGAAATCAAATAAGTAAGTAAATAAGATAATACAAGAAAACTCCTCCATTTTGAGGTTAGATATTTTGATAGACTGTTTTTTTCTTCTGCAGTAACCCCATTAGTTGAGGTTTCTTGCTGCCCTCCATCACCCTGACCTTTGACACTGGGGGTCAGTACTGTAATTTGCCTCCCCTACCCTTATTCTGACTATGTTATTTTATATATGTTATATATATAGGTGCAGGAGTGGCTGTGTGGTAAGTAGCTTGCTTCCCAACCACATGGTTACGGGTTCAGTCCCACTGCGTGGCACCTTGGGCAAGTGTCTTCTACTATAG
>NC_069006.1:11273272-11279862 GCF_001194135.2 Octopus bimaculoides | reverse complement strand
TCAGTCCCACTGCGTGGCACCTTGGGCAAGTGTCTTCTACTATAGCCTCGGGCCGACCAAAGCCTTGTGAGTGGATTTGGTAAACAGAAACTGAAAGAAGCCCGTCATATATATGTATATATATATATATATAATGTGTGTGTGTGTATGTATATATATATGTGTGTGTGTGTATGTATATGTTTGTCCTCCAACATCGCTTGACAACTGATGCTGGTGTGTTTACGTCCCTGTAACTTAGCAGTTCAGCAAATGAAACCAATAGAATAAGTACTAGGCTTACAAAGAATAAGTTCTGGGGTCAATTTCTTTGACTAAAGGCGGTGCTCCAGCATGGCCGCAGTCAAATGACTGAAACAAGTAAAAGAGTAAAACCAATCAATGAAAAAAACAAACTATTAAATCAATCAGAATATTAGGGAGGCTTATTAGAATCTGCTGCTGCTGCAACAGACCTGAGCAGTCACGAGCAAACTGTGACCTACAGGACTTCCTGAATGGCCTGTCTAACAAAAGATTGTAGCCTGCCTGATGACGAACCATGTCTCATGCAGTCTGCTTCTTGATAAAGGTTACCCAAGACTGAACTTTGTTATTCCATTGGTTCGATGATGAGTGTTCTGGTTGACCTGACCAATGGGACAACCTGCTCATGAAATTCACATGCAAGTGGCTGAGTACTCCTTAGACATATGTATGCTTAACGTAGTTCTGGTTCTCAGGGAGATTTAGTGTGATCTGGTGTGTGACAAGGCTGGGCCTTTGACATGCAGGTACAATATCATTTTTGCCGGCTGAGTGGACTGGAGCAACTTGAAATAAGGTGTCTTGGTCAAGGAAAAAATGCCCCCATCAGGAATCAAACTCACAACCTTATGATCATAAGCCATGTATCCTAACCACTGAGCCATACACCTTCACAAGCCTGAATTAGAGGGACAAATAGCGACAGACAGACAGAGATAATGATGGATAGATAGATAGATAGACAGACAGATAGATAGATAGACAGATAGATAGATAGATAGGCAGACAGACAGGCAGAGAAAGGAAAGAGAGAAAGAGAAAGAAGAGTAAAGGAGAGGAGAAAGACACACACACACACACACACACAAAGAGAGCTGCCAGTTTAACTTTTCTGATTGCATACTGCAAAAATGTCAGGAATATTTATAATAAATTATAATATAATGAAGATATGTCATTTACCTACATTAATTAAACATAATTATAACGTTTAACTGGTCAAAATTAAGTCTGTGGACAAGTGTATGTGTGTGTGTTGGGGGGGGGGTCTCCTCATTGCTTTTATGTCTGGGTTAGAGAAGACAACTCTTTAGCATTTAAGCTGGTCATATCCAGCCCAAATATTCTCTGTTCTATGTTCAAACTGGCCAGATCTGGTGTCTCACACCTACCCTACAATGCCATTCTAAAAATAAACTATCACATTGCTGAAATCTCGAAGCTTCGAGATAATGCATGATTAATTCAAAACAATGTGAATATATAAGTACCAGCTGGCACCGTGCCATCAAAAATGACAACGATTGTAGTATTTTATATATAAATATGGATGGTAAATCAAATTAATCCACTTGTCAATGTTATTTAGTGGTTGTCTTTTGAGATGTGACATCAATAATCGTTTGTTACTGAAAGAACAGTTGAAATGCTGTTTGATTTTTCTTTTCAGCATTGAATGTTCACTGTCTCACTTCCATTGCACACACGCACACACACACATTCTACCCTTTTACATACGCATATACTCACACAGAGTTGAAATGCACCCACTACCAGTTTGCCATCACCTCTTCCTTTCTCTTTCATATGTTGTGACAAAGAAAAACACAAGAGTATTATTATAGTAGAAGATTACATTCGACAGAGTATGCAGGAGAGGAGACTGTGCTGGTTTGGTCATGCAATGTGGATGGATGAGGGCAGTTGCATAAAGAAGTGGAGGGAAGTTGTGGACAACAGAGACCCTAGAGGACATGGGTCAAAGTATTGAAGGCCAATCTCAAAACGCTGAGGACTAAGATATGTGACACATTGCTGTACTTGAGAAGATCTGCCCACCACAACAGAATTGATATCTTAAAACCAAAGTGCCATGTAAAAAGCTTAGGTGCTGGTGCTGGTGCCACATAGAAAGCACCCAGTACACTCTGTACATTGGGTGATGTTAAGAAAGGCGTCCCGCTGGAGAAACTATGCCGAAACAGACTATGGAACCTGGTGCAGCCCCTGGCCTTGCCAGTTTCTGTCAAGCTATCCAACCTCTGCCAGCATGGAAAACAGACATTAAATCATGATGATGATTTGACAGAGTAATCTGAATGCTAAAGGGTTAATGCAGTATTCCAGAGCTTGGTGCACTTCCTGATGCCAATCCATTCTTGTTTTCAAGTAAGGTACTATATTCTACAACTTTGTAAAACCAATGAGTGACAGTGAGAAGACATAAAAAAAGGGAAAGGGTCATGTAGTTAAGATGCTCATTTGGTGACTGTGTTGTTTTGAGTTCAGTCCCACCGTGTGGCACCTTGTGCATGTGTTTTTTACTATAGCAGCAGGCTGTCTTGTGAGTGAATTTGGTAGGCAGAAACTGTGTGGAAGCCTGTTGTCATCGTAATGATCATTTAACGTCCATGTTCCATGCTGGCATGGGTTGGACAGTTTGACAGGATTCAGTGGGTTTGAGGAATGCCTTGTGTTCCAGTCTCTGCTTTGGCATTGTCTGTATGGCCCAATGCTTTTTTAATGCCTATATATATGTGTGTGTGTGTGTGTGTGTGTGTGTGTTTGTCCTTCCCCCATCACAGCTTGACAACCGGTATTGGTTTGCTTATGGCCCCATAACCTGCCGGTAAAAAGAGAGTGATAGAATAAGTACCAGACTGGAAAATGCCCCCTTCCACTCCCAACAAAAAAATAAATAAAACAAAAATATAAGAGCTAGGGGTGGGGTCGATACATTCGACTAAAACCCTTCGACGTGGTGCCCCAGCATGGCTGCAGTCCAATGGAACAAGTAACAAAAAGACCTAAAAGAAAATAGAAGCGAAGCCATGCTAGAAAAAATGAAGAAAGGTCATACGTCCATCAAATTCGGGTGAAATTATTTAAAATAAAACGGTCGTTCTGTTTGTTTGTTTTTTGTCATTTTTATTTCCGGAATCGTTATTTGTTTATTTGTTTGTTAATTTTTTTTTTTCTAAGCTAAAAATTCCTTCACATTCTTTCATGAGTAGAACCTTCCAGAAAACCAGGTCGAGAGGAAAAGATGGAGAAAGAGATTAAAAGAAGGGAGGGCAAAGAGGATGGAGAGACAGAGATAGTAGAGAGAGAGAGAGGGGGGGACGAAAGAAGAGTGGGAGGGAAAAGAGAAAGAGAGAGAGGAACGAAAGGAAAGAGACGAATAGAGGGAGAAAGAGATAGAAAGAAGGGAGGACAAAGAAGATGATAGTGAGGAAAACAGGGAAGGAGGGGGAAACAGAGAGAGAGAGAGAGAGAGAGAAAGGGAGGGAGAAAGAAGGATAGACAAATGAGAGGGGAGGAAGGGGAGAGAACTCTCAGAGTGGCCATTATATATGATATGGTATCTAGTTTAGTTCACTACAGGGACTGCAGCGTTGTGTGTGTGTGCGCGCGGCAATAACACTTATATACACGTGCATTAACGCACTTACACATACACATGTACGCGCTCCGCCAAACACACAGGCATTCTCACACAACGTTCACTTCCCATATTTAATTACCGTATAACATCTTACATCTTATATAGTCTGTATTGCTATAACGAACAGGAGGCCAGATATTTTGGGAGAGAGGGGTGGTGGTGGTGTTGGGAATTAGATTTACCCCACCCCTCTAACCTCAGTACATAACTGGTATTTTATTATCAAGAAGAATTTGAAGGCCAAAATGTAACCTGAAGGGATTTCGGCCGACGATGCTATAAATAGCTGTAATTAAATACTTGAATGACGTTTTTATATAATAATGTTGTTTAGCTCCAGGTCATCCTCGATCCAGCAGACCTACGAATAAAGGCATTCCAGCGATGGCCATCCCATCTTTTATTTAAGTATTGTGTATCTAGGATACGTTTTTTTATTTAGCTTTTTTCTCTATAGACAGCAAGGTGTGGTATTAGGGAAATTTGGTTGCTATTTTTAGCAGATAAAGAAGATCTATGAAGGCGTACCAACTCGGACCATCCTATATTTTGGGGTATAGTGTCTCTAGGACTACATTATCTATTTGTTCTTTTCCCTTTTTTAAGATAGTAGGGAGTGACATGATAGAGATTTGGTTGCTATTTTCAGCAGATCAGGAAGATCTATGGTCCTGGTTAGGACTATCCTGTATATTTTCGGGTATAGTGTATCAAGGACTACTTTATTTACTGTGCTTTTTTTTCCTAAGACGGTAGGGTATTGACATGAAAGGGATTTAGTTGCTATTTCTATCAGATCAAGAAGACCTATGAAGCCACCCTGCCTTGGTGCATCCCATATTTCTCAGGCATAGTATATCAAGGAATACATTACCTATGTTATTTTTCTCAACACAGTAGAATGTTATATGAAGATTTAGCTGTTATTTCTAGCAAGTCTAGCATCAGGAAGGGGACTGTTGTTACATGGCTCAACTGCAGTACAGTTACTGATAATTACTTAGTAGAACCTCCCTACCCCTGGAGGAACGGAAAGCAAAGTCAGTTCCTGTGGGACTTGAGCTCAAAATGGAGAGAGGTGGATGGGTGGGGGAGAAGAGATGTTAGCACGTATATATATGTATGTACATGTGTATGTGTCTGTATGTGTGTGTATGTATATATATATATATATATATATATATATATATATGTTTGTGTCTATATATATGAGTGTATATGCCTGTGGTTGTCTGTAAATGTGTATATGTATATGGGTATGTGTGTGTATATGTGTATGTATGTCTTTGTAAATGTATATATTTAGTTTTATATTCTATCTCTCTCTGTTTCTATTTATATATATATGTGTATATATAAATGGGTGTGTGTATGTGTATATATTTATGTGCATATAGATGTGTGTATATACATATGTACGAATGTATAGAGTTAAGTATTTGCTGTAATTCCATTCAGTGACATCCTATATCATTATGTAACAGTCTAGTTCACATGGAGGTATAGAAATATCCAGGTTTGTGTCTAGGCATTCTGTACAAGACTTGAAAAGTCAAAGCTCTACTGATTTCTGGTTCTCTTTTTACTGGGAATATCTATTTGGAGGCTTTCTCATATAAAACCTGTTGTTGAATTAGCTTCCAGAGGTATGGCTGTGTGGTTAACAAGTCCACTTTGTAACCACAGGGTTTCAGGTTCAGTCCCGCTGTGTGGTACCTTGCATAAGTGTCTTCTACTATAGCTTTGAGCTGACCTATGCCTTGTGAATGAATTTGGTTGATAGAAACTGTGAGGAAGCCCATTGTGTGTGTGTGTGTGTGTATATATATATATAATATACATGTGTGTGTGTGTATGTATGTATATATATGTGTGTATATGTATATCTGTGTGTATATATGTCTAAAAGTGTATTATGTGTGTGTGTGTTTGTTCCTTACCCCTGCCTTTTGACAACCAGTATTGGTTTGTTTATGTCTTTGTAACTTAGAGGTTTGGCAAATGGGACCATTAGATTAAGTACCAGACTTAAAAATAAGTACCGAGGTTGATTTGTTTGGCTAAACCATTCAAGGCGGTGCCCCAGTGACTGAAACATGTAAAAGATAAGGTATCATGATCTTGTTTGACATTGAATATTTAACTACAGGACACTTAATAGTGTTATACATAAATATTATACAGGTGTGTCTCACACCAATCCAACTTTGTACAGATGTTGGGTGTATCGAATGTAACAGCCATCGTTCAACCAGATTAACTAAATCCTCCTCATTGCAATAGGCATGGCTGTCTGGTTAAGAAGGTTGCTTCCCAATCACATGCTTTCATGTTCAGTCCTACTGCTTGATACCTTCAGTAAGTGTTCTGGATTAACTGATAGATTAACTGATAGATTTAGTAGATGGAAACTTAATTGTCGTTTTTTTCTTCTTCTCATGAAGGCACTGAATTTCTTATTTTCTTCTAACCAGTTCTAGTGGATAGGGCGTTGCACTCATGCTTGCAAGATAGTGGTTTCAATTCCTAGCCTGGTTGATGCATTGCGTTTCTGAGTAAAATACTTCTTAGACACATTAAATCTCCAATGTCCAGCAACTGATTCGGTAGACACCCACAAGATTATCCACCATCTTTCCAATAACAGCAACAACCCCATGGATATTTTTTGAATTCCATATGTCTAACACCCATGCACATGCTTCCAGAGTCAAAAAGCAACACAGTCTCCATGACTTTTGGAAACATTTTTTCTAATGCAGAAATGTTGAAGCATGTTGAAATGTTGAGACTTCAAAACTTCCATGTTTCTTGAAATTCACTAACGTTACACCAGTTGCTCTCTCCACTCTTTTTTTTTCTGTAACTCATTCACTGTTATATATATATATATATATAT
>NC_069006.1:11269742-11273170 GCF_001194135.2 Octopus bimaculoides | reverse complement strand
TATATATAGAGAGAGAGAGAGATTGAGAGCTTACTGGCACTTAAAAGCACCCATTACATTCTCGGAGTGGTTGGCATTAGGAAGGGCATCCAGCTGTAGAAAACCATACCAAATCGGAGTGGAGTCTGGTGCTGCCTTCCAGCATGCCAGCCCTGGTCAAACAGTCCAACCCATGCCAGCTTGGGCAACGGACGTTAAATGATGGTGATGATACTTAATGTGTACACACTGTTGATAGACCAGTTACTGCTGTATTTGTCTTGAGATATCATCTCTTATGGAGTTGATGTGTTTAAGAAACACAAATATCAGAGTGAGATGAAATTTCATGTCAGCAGCTGCCAGTGAGAGTGTCAGATGTATTTCAGCCTCCCTGTTGGTGCACACTCACAGCCAGTGTCATGCTCAGATGAGAGATTTTTGTCATCTGTGACATAGGAAGAAGGGAATAAAGGATTCACTGATGTTGCAAAAAGCTGTCCAGCTGGTGTTTGTGTGTGGTATGAAACTCTCAACAGAAGGTCCTTGGAGAAGACCCTTCCCCACCAGTCTGGTGTTTTGGCCCTTAACTTTTTACACTCTAAGGGGGCTGGGCCACGTCCAAGTCATGACCCAATGGTGACACATTTTAGCCACTTGGATATCAGATTTGTGCATTCAAACTGCCAAAGAGATTTTATCTAGTTGTAACTCCTCTTCGCTGACTGAGCTGATGTGTGTGTGTGTTTGTGTATTTGTACTTGCACACACATATATGTGCACCCCATATGTATAATAATACGTAACTTGTCTAATAATTGCGAAGTCACTAGATCAGATTACATTGTTTTATTGCAAAAACTTGTGTGTGCTTATCTATCTATCTATTGATATCTCTCTCCACACCCCTATATATATATATATATATATGGCTATTTGTGAGTATGTATGTGTGTTGTGTATGTGTGTTGTCAAGCTAGTCTTTCTTATCCCTAGAAAATTCTTTGTCAGAGATATTCAGTTGCTAAGCAACTGCCAGAAGTGCTAACATCATTATTATCATTATCATTTTAATGTCCACATGTTCATGCTTGCATGGGTTGGACAGAATTTGTTGTGGATTTTCTAAGACCAGGGGCCCCTTCTATTGCCGATCTTCACCTGTTTCCAAGTAAGGTAATATCTTCTCTTGTCCAAGGTGGTGATCTGGCAGAACCGTTAGCATGCTGGGCAAAATGCTTAGCAGCATATCGTCTGTCCCATTCAGAGTTCAAATTCCTCTAAGGTCCATTTATCTTTCATCCTTTTGGGGGGGTCGATAAAATAAGTACCAGTAGGGTCATTTAAATTGACTTATCCCTTTCCTCAAAATTGCCGGCCTTGTTCCAAAATGTGAAACCAATATTTTCCTTTGGCCAGGCATGTTTCTACAGAATGACACTCCTTGTATGACAGGGACATTCATTTACAACTATCACATGATGTCAAGACAAGGAGACAGTAACACACATAAAAGGCAAACAGTATAACAGAAAGACTGGGTATTTGGTCGTCTGATTTTTGGAAAGATTCAAATTAAATGGTATCAGTCAAAGGAATCCTATCTGACAAATGTTGTGCTGAGGAGAGTAGTACAAGGTACTTTTCTGTGTTCCCTTTTATTCTAGGGGCTGATATAATAATTATTATTATCTATTAAGAGAAGTTGATTGAGGAAATCATTAGAGTATCAGACAAAATGCCTTGCAATGTTTAAACTTGTGCATGTGTTATTATTATTTGAGTAAAGGTAGCAAGCTGGCAGAACCATTAGCACGCCAGGCAAAATGCTTAGGTGTATTTCGTCTGTTGCTATGTTCTGAGTTCAAATTCCACCAAAGTCAACTTTGCCTGTCATCCATTTGGGGTCGATAAATTAAGTACCCGTTGTGTACTGGGGTTGATCTAATCAACTGGTCCCCTTTCCCCCAAACTTTCAGGCCTTGTGCCTATGGTAGAAAAGGTTATTATTCGTGTAATGAAAGCAGGGAGCTGGGAGAATCGTTAGCATGCTGGGTGAAATGCTTAGTGGCATGTCATTCATCTTCACGTTCTGATTTCAAATTCGGCCAAGGTCAACTACCTTTTATCCTTTCAGGGTCGATTGAAATAAGTACCAGTCGAATACTGGAATTGATGTGATCGACTAGCTCTGGACTCCAAAATTTCCGGCCATGTTCATATAACATCAAACATCGTTATTATTATTATTATTATTATTATTGTTATTATTATTGTTATTATTATTATCATTAGCACGCTGGGCAAAATGCTTAGCGGTATTTTGTCTGCTGCTATATTCTGAGTTCAAATTCCGCTAAGGTTGACTTTGTCTTTCATCCTTTTGGGGTCGATAAATTAAGTACTAGTGAAACACCGGGGGTCAATTTAATCGAGTAGTCCCCGTTCCCAAAATTTCAGGCCTTGTGCTTTAGTAGAAAGGATTATTATTATTATTACCATTATTATTATTATTATTATTATTATTATTAAGGTGGCAAGCTGGCAGAATCAGTAGCAGGTTGGACAGAAATGCTTCTCTCCTGATTTGTTACATTCCAGTTTCAAATTCCATCAATGTCAACCTCTTGCCTTTCATCTTTTCAGGGTCAATAAAAATAAGTACCACTTGAATACTGGGGGTTGATGTAATAGACTTACCCTGACCCCAGATTGTTGGCCTTGTGCCACAATTTGAAACCATTGTTGTTGTTGTTGGTATTATTATTATTATTATTATTATTATTATTATTATTATTATTGAGTGAGAGAGCAGTGCATGCCATCAAAGTTACACTGGGGTAAAATATACAAAGCCCAGTATACCCATCATGACTACCCGTCTGATAAGGGTACGCCAGGCACATGCATCACAACCATATGTGCGTGACATGGTGAACTCGTATCAAGATAAACATTGCATGACCTTGCAGGTGGGGCCCAGTTAGAATTTTTGTCAGGTTGAGTAGCCCATCCTGCTCAAAAGGTCCCTGAATAAGCTTTGTTTAAGGATGTTGAATGAATACCCATGTTTTCAAAAGTGAATTATTCAAACTCCTAAGAATGGCTATGATACTCCCACCCACATATTATTATTATTATTATTATTATTATATAACTGTTCAACATTTGGTAGATTGAGGCAAATTTCTACTGCATTGCCTGCTATACCTCTGTGTTGCTGGGGTGTGCAGCATTGTGTATTTTTTCTGCTGCTGCTGCTGGGCGTGTGCAAACTCTTCCCAGTACTGTATTGTGTTGGCTTTTTTTTTCTGTCTGGGTGATTAGCTTTTTTTATTATTATTATTATTATTATTATTACTACTACTACTACTATTATTATTATTATTATTATTACTATATTAAATATTTCCATATATTTTCTTGTATTTCAGGTTGACCAGTAAAGA
>NC_069006.1:11269165-11269619 GCF_001194135.2 Octopus bimaculoides | reverse complement strand
CTACAGAGCTGGTACATGTTATTCTTCAATAATTTTACTCAGTCCTTAATGATCATGTCATTTTTAGGGGCCAGACGGGTGTGTGTGTGTGTGTGATGATATGAATGCATTGATGCAGGCCTGGCTGTGGTTAAAAAGCTTGCTTTGCAAGCTCATGATTTCGGGTTGCCTTGTGAGTGAATTTAGTAGACAGAAACTGCTTGGAATCCTGTCATCTATACATACACATAAATATATATATATATATATATGTGCTGAGACCTCTTTCGGTCATGACTGACCATGAGATTGCGCCTAGAAAGTTACCCTCCCAGGCAAGGTTGTTCATGGAAGACCAACAGTCGCCCATGCATACCGGCTTCTCCTCTCCACACCACCAGTGTTATTCAAGGGAAAGGCAAAGGGGCCGATACAGCTTGGCACCTGTGACGTCGCAACTCATTTCTACAGCTGA
>NC_069006.1:11265893-11269155 GCF_001194135.2 Octopus bimaculoides | reverse complement strand
TGGCACCTGTGACGTCGCAACTCATTTCTACAGCTGAGTGAACTGGAGCAACGTGAAATAAAGTGTCTTGCTCAAGAACACAGCATGCAGCCTGGTCCAGGATCTGAACTCACAACCTCATGATCGTAAGCTTGACGCTCTAACTACTGAGCCATGCGCCTTCACACACACACACACACATATATACATCATTTAAAAAAAAAACAAATCCAGGGAAGAAGCACACTCTAAGAAGTAGAGCAGTCTATATTTTTTCCTGGTAAAGGCCAGTTTATAGGGTTACCCTGGGTTTCTTGTCCATAAAGGGTTTAACTTTATGACATATCTTCAGACCCCTATGACCTCTTTAAAATATCTAAAATATTTTAAAGAGGTCATAGAGGTCTGAAGATCTTGATGATATGCCATAAAGTTAAACCCTTTATGGACGGGAAACCCAGGGTAACCCCATAAACCGACCTTCACCAGGAAAAAATACACACACACACACACATAACTGGCTCTCTATTGGCTACATTGATGAGTGTTCCCGTTGATTTGAGCAATGGAACAGCTTGCTCATGAAATTAATGTGCAAGTGGTTGAGCACTCCACAGACACGCATACCCTTAACGTAGTTAGGGAGATTCAGCATGATACAGAATGTGACAAAGCTGGCCCTTTTGAAATACAGGCACTTACTCATTTTTACCAGTTGAGTGGACTGGAGCAACATGTAATAAAGTGTCTTGCTTAAGGACACAATGCGCTGCCAGGTATTGAACTCACTATGTTACAATCATGAGCCAAATGTCCTAACTACTAAGCCTCTTGCCTTCGCACACACACACACACGCACACGTGTGTATGTATGTATGTGTGTAGTGGTGATGATGCCGATGATTGTAAATTGACGTTGAGAAGGAGCGTGATGATGATGATGATGATGATGGTGGTGGTGGTAGGTGTATATTCTTAAAACATTAGATTCAAACTCCAAGCCATGGCAACCCAATCAATCGACAGCTTTCAAAGCGACGGCCAGGTCAGTTAGACCAAATCGCAGCCTTATTTTGAAGTCCACTGAAGCCGTCACAAAGCCTTCGTTTCAAGGGACGTAACTCTTGTTGGATCGTCTGGTTGTGATGTTAAAAGCGAAATCTTTCACAAGTCATACTGCTTACGATCTTAAAAAAAAAAGAGAAAGAAAGACACATTGGGTAATGTAGTCCTAGATACATTATACCTGGATAAAGAAAAAGACGAGATAGCTATGGATGGAACGGCTTTAATCATGGTTGACAGGAGACCGACCAATAATAATACCAACTGCTATTGAATTTGTGACTCTTACTGACCACCACCATAGCTATCTCGTCTTCTGGAGTTTCTTACATAAAGAGAGGGAACCTCTGCGTAGTCTCTCGATTTGCTAAAACAACAATTAAATCTCCCTCAGTTACATCTCCAAAAGTAAAAACATGTTTGGATAAAGTAATGTGTGGAAACTTGTGGGCGAGTGGACAACAGGAAAAATTTTCAGCAGATCTCTCGTCAAACAAATGTTTTGACTTGTTTGTTCCTGACACTCTAAGGGAACCAGGACCACTTTAGGTAGCGACTCCTTGGATCCTCGACCACACAGACCGTCACATGAACTTTTCAAACTGGCTTTCCTTCCGTCTGTGTTTAGTGGCTTGCTGCATCTCTTACATCCATAACCACATCAACGACTGTGGTTTCGATTCCTGCGTTGTGTTTCAGAGCCAAAAACTTCATTTTATGTTGCTCCTGTCCACTCAGCTGATAAAAAGGAGTATTGCTGCGACAGACCAGCATACTGCCCAGGGGGTCACACACACACACACACACAGAGTAATTCTTTGACCATCGCAGGTTTTATGTTCCAAAAACCCCTGCGATAGGTGAAAACCTGTGAAGTAGAAACAGTACTGTACTATATATTTTTTAATTATTTTTATAATTTGTATATATTTATTTTATTATAAATGCAAAACAACACCATGGAGGAATCGCTGTAAACTTAAATAATAAACCGCAATAGGTGAACCATGATACAGCGAAAGATTACTGTAGATATATATATATATATATATATATATATATATATATATATATATATATATATATATCGTAAATATGAGGGTAGTAAATTAAAATAATTTCTTATCATTCATTTTTTTGTTCATTCTGGTGTTATGACAGCATGCCTCATGGATTCTTTATTTTTGTGGGTTGGGTTTTAGCTGCCCTTTCTAGCATGTAAGGAGTCCTGTCAAGAGTCTCCTCTTTGTGTATAAAAATATTTTATACACTCATATTTTTTTTGAGTCAAGTGAAGTCATTGTTGTGGCCGATGTCAGTGCCGCCTGACTGCTCCCGTGCTGGTGGCATGTATAAAGCACCATTCAAGTGTGATCGATGCCAGCACTGCCTGACTGGCTCCCATGCCGGTGGCATGTAAAAAGCACCTGCTACACTCTTGGAGTGGTTGGTGTTAGGAAAGGCGTCTGACTGTAGAAACTTTGCCAGATCAGATTGGAGTCTGGTGCAGCATTCTGGCTTGCCAGTCCTCAGTCAAAAGTCCAACCCATGCCAGCATGGAAAGCGGACATTAAACGATGATGATGTATATATATACATATATATATAATAATAATAATAATTCTGCCAGCTTGTCACACCTTTTCTTATTCTTTTTAATTTTCTCCAACACTTTTCCTCATTTTTTTCATTTTTTTTTTCTGATGAAGGACTGTTGTCTGAAACATCAAAACTCATTCCCTTCCTTTAAGCATTAACCCTTTAGCATTTAAACTGGCCATATCCAGCCAAAATTTTCCATTTGCTTTATGTTCAAACTGACCAGACCCAGGGTCTCACACCTACACTTATAATGTTATTCTACATTAAACTTTTACATCATTGAAATCTCAAAGATATGAGATAATGCATGATTAATTCAAAACAATGTGAATCACTAAGCACTACATTTGACAGAATTGCCTAAAGGATTAAACTAATACAACATTCATTAAAACTTGTCCCCTCTGTGTTATCTTTTTTTTTGTGTGTGTGTTCATCATCTAATAACAGTAATAAACTGTGTTTCTTATAAATTTTGTGAAACTAGTCTTTTAGAAAAGTGATGTTCCTCTGTTTCAGTTCCTGCTGTCTACAGACCATCTTTGAGAAATGATGAAGAACTACCACCTCCACCTGTCGTGCACTCTATGACTGCTCGCTACACAGATGACAACTT
>NC_069006.1:11262110-11265517 GCF_001194135.2 Octopus bimaculoides | reverse complement strand
AAGCAGCAGCTACAATTCGCGGTCAGTTTCCGTGACAGCGCCAT
Organism: Octopus bimaculoides; assembly: GCF_001194135.2. Classification (NCBI taxonomy): domain Eukaryota; kingdom Metazoa; phylum Mollusca; class Cephalopoda; order Octopoda; family Octopodidae; genus Octopus; species Octopus bimaculoides. Next base: position 11,265,473 of record NC_069006.1, on the reverse strand, counting down.
CTTCGGCTGCGTCTTCCACCCCATCACACTACTTGAACCAGCCGAACTACATGAACCATACTGATCTTCCCCCTCCGCTCCCGGGCCCCTCCCAGACCGTGCCAAGCTACTCCAATGTCCACAGCAGTGCTAGTGGTGTTGCTGGCAGTGGGGTTGGTGTCGGTTCTCCTCAGCAGTCTGTCAGCTATAAAGCGCCCGTTCAAGGGTCACTACAGCAGCACAAATACCCAGGGTATTCAGACCCTGTCAACCCCACCCCTCTCGCTGCTCCCAGTCAAGCAGGCAGCTACTCTACGAACTCCCTACCTCGGTCTGATGGTAGAAAGGTGGGCAAAGAAGCAGAAGTAGACGCCTTGACCAGTTTACTGATGCAAAACATCGAGTCTGCTGGTGATCCTGACTTCTTTGGTAAGTAATAAACTTTCTATGTGGTCTACTGTCATTATTAAATATTCTTGTGTTTTTTTATTAGTTAAACTCAATGTTCCGTGGCCATGCTAGGGCACCACGGTCTAGTGGGTGGGGGCTGAAAGTGAAAGATCAAAAATATATTCAGTGTTAATATTTTACAGAGGCATGAACACCTCTGCCAGGAGTGTAGCCAACTCACTTATTCGTATCTTTACTTCATTGGACTCTAAACTCTGCTTGCGAAGACCTGTTGAGGCAAGTGAAATCGAAATCGAACCACATTCGATGACTGGCACCCATGCCAACCTCTCCTTCATTGGACACTAAACTCTGCTTGTGAAGACCTGTTGGGGCAAGTGAAATTGAAATCGTAACTGAACCATATTCAATGACCGGTACCTGTATCAGTGGAGCACTAACAGCACCATCCAAGTGCAATCATTGCCAGAAGCTGTCTGGCTTCCATGCCAGTGGCACGTAAATAGCACCATTTGAGCGTAATTGTTACCAGCGTCGCCTTACTGGCACGTTAGAAAACATTCAAGCGAGATTGTTGCCTGTGCCGCTGGACTGGCTCCTGTGCAGGTGGAATGTAAAAAACACTATTTTAAGCATGGCCATTGCCAGTACTGCCTGACTGGCCCTTGTGCCGGTGGCATGTAAAAGCATCCACTACACTCTCGGAGTGGTTGGCGTTAGGAAGGGCATCCAGCTGTAGAAACTCTGCCAGATCGGATTGGAGGCTGGTGTAGCCATCTGGTTAACCAGTCCTCAGTCAAATCATCCAACCCATGCTAGCATGGAAAGCGGACGTTAAACGATGATGATGATGATGATGATGAACACCATTTGAGGATACCAACAGGACAAATGTCTGTCTATCTGTCTATCAGTCTACGTATGTATGTATGAGGCACATGCCGTCAGTAACTACTCAGGGTAGGCAGTTGGTGACCTTTATGTAGTGAAACACAGACGCGCGACTAAGTTGAAGGCAGATTTACTTTTGTCTTTATAGCAAGTAAAGAAAACGGTGTTGTAGGAGTGTACGCAGCATGTGTACTACAGTATTACCATGCATAGCTTAGATGCTGAGATTAAAAAGCAGGGGTGAATTATGCTACCTAATCTTAAAAAAAATAAAATGTTTTGCATTTTATGCAGAGTAATCAGTGTAACCTTCATGATTTTATTGAATTAGGTACATATTTTGCCATAAAAAGAAAATGTTATTATCAATCTATTTTATTCAAAGTAGGCACTGCCTACCTTGCCGACCCAGGTGGCACTTCTCTGGTATGGATGTGTGTGTCTATCTATCTATTGATCTAGCTATCTATCTGTATATCAGTCTATCTATCCATCTATTTATTTATCTATCACACACACACACACACACATATATATGTGTGTGTGTCTGTGTATAGTGTGTTAGGTGTGATGTACAGAAATTGAACATTGAGAAAAAAGTCGTCGGAATTTTGGAAAAAAAAATCTTTTTATTTCTTCATTATTATTAGCGCTTTTGTTCCTTTCTCAAACTTGTGAAAAAAAAGTTTTGTGAATGTACAAACAGTTTGTTCATTTATATAAAACAGATGATGTTTTTGGGTTTTGTTTAGAAGACAACATTGTTTTTGTTTTTTTGGGTGAGGTTCCATGACAGTGGAAATAGATAGATAGAAACATACATATATATATATATATCATCATCATCATCATCATCATCATCGTTTATCGTCCGCTTTCCATGCTAGCATGGGTTGGACGATTTGACTGAGGACTGGTGAACTGGATGGCTACATCAGGCTCCAGTTTGATTTGGCAGAGTTTCTACAGCTGGATGCCTTTCCTAAGGCCAACCACTCTGAGAGTGTAGTGGGTGCTTTTACGTGCCACCGGCACAACGGCCAGTCAGGCAGTACTAGCAACAGCCACGCTCAACGGTACTGGCAACGGCCACGATGTATATATATATATATATATATACACACATACATACATACATACATGTACATACACTGGCGGAAGTGTGGATAGGATATATAGATGTGGTTATGTGATAAGAAGCTTGCTTTCCAACCGCATGGTTTCAGGTTTAATCCCACTGTGTGACACCTTGGGCAAGTGTCTTTTACTCTAATTTCAGGCCAATCAAAGCCTTGTGAATGGATTTGGTAGATGGAAACTGAAACGTGTACATATCTCTTTTGCCAAACCACTAAGTTATGGAGATATAAACAAACCAGCACCAGGTGTCAAACTGTGGTGGAAGTCAAATACAAACACACATACACACGCACGCACACACGCACACACATGCGTGCGCACACACATACACACACACACACACACATGTACGACAGGCTTTTACACAGTTTTGTGTACCAAATACACTCACAAGGCACTGGTTGTCCCATAGCTATAGGAGAAGACATTTGCCTAAAGTGCTGTACCAGTGGGACTGAACCCAGGGCCATTCGGTTGGAAAGTAAGCTTCCTAACCACACAGCCACATCTGTGACTTAATAAAATATTTGATAAACTCAATCAAACTTTAGTGGGGTCTTTGTCCCCACACAGAACCTATCTCAGATGGTGAACAAAAATAGTAAATGTCAGATTGTTGCCAGTGCCCCTGGACTGGCTCTTGTGCGGGTGGCACATAAAATACACCATTTTGAGTGTGGCCGTTGCCAGTATCGCCTGACTGGCCTTCGTGCCGGTGACACATAAAAGCACCCACTACACTCTCGGAGTGGTTGGCCTTAGGAAAGGCATCCAGCTGTAGAAACTCTGCCAAATCAAACTGGAGCCTGGTGTAGCCGTCGGGTTTCACCAGTCCTCAGTCAAATCGTCCAACCCATGCTAGCATGGAAAGCGGACGTTAAACGATGATGATGATGATGATGATGATATATATATATAACCAACTTACTCAGCTGTTAAAAT
>NC_069006.1:11258699-11261595 GCF_001194135.2 Octopus bimaculoides | reverse complement strand
AATTTATTCAGTTAAAATATTTCACCCTTCCCCTTTACCTTCCTAACCTCTCCTATATATTCCCCTGCTACATTGTTTCTTTTATGTCTTTTTTCTTTTTTGTTTCCTTCTCTCTCTTTCTCCCCACAAATGACTGCTTATGTCTCCTTAATGTGTCCTTTTCTTTCTTTCCTTTTCTCCCTCCTCCTCCTTTCTAATTTCGACAAGAAGGAGGAGGAGGAGGAGGTGAAATTGTACATAGGTGTGTGTGTGTGCGTCTCTCTGTGTGTATTAAAGACAGATAGATCATACAAGCTTACCAAAGCAGCACCAGTGTCAGAGACTAACGTTGGTGTCGTGTTTATTCTAGGTTCAAACAGAACAAGAGGTAAGGGTAGAATTCGGGGGTGGAGCAGTAGCAACAATTCTTTACCTGTATATTGTTGTTCTTTTATATTCATTTCTATCTCTTTATCCATGTTTTTCTTTTTTTCTTGTATCTGTTTAGGAATGTGTTCCAAATGTGGCCACCGTGTGGTTGGTCAGAGCAATGGCTGTACAGCAATGGATCAAGTATTTCATATTGACTGCTTCATCTGTGACAGCTGTGGTAAGTTAACACACATTACTTCACCTTCACATACTCTGCTGTTGGCTTTCTTTCACTCTTTCTTTCTTTCTTTCCTTCTTTCTCTCTCTCTCTCTCTCTCTCCCCCTCTCCTTATATTTCTCACGTTCTACACCACCTACACCACCTCTGTTGCTGTTTGTTCTTTGCAAGGAGGTTACATGTTTGTGTATGTATGTATGTATGTTTGTGTGTGTGTAATATATGCATGTGTATGTGTGTGTGTATATATATATGGATGTGTGTGTGTGTGTGTACACTTCACACTTCAGCACATTTTCATATACAACCATAACCTCTTTATACACACATATATGTGTCAGTGTATATATATATCTATATTAACTGGAAAAAGTAACAGAAAAAGTAAAGTGATATTGCTGTCTGTAAGGTGGCAAGATGGCAGAATTATTAGCATGCTGGGAAAAATGCTCAGTAGTGTTTTGTTTTTATGTCTTGAGCTTAAATTCCGCTGAGGTTGACTTTGCCTTTCATCCTTTCAAGGTCGATAAAATAAGTATAAAATTTGAACTGCTTCTATCTGCAGTGGTTGACATGATGGGCTGGGGATGGGTAGAGGAGAGAAGAGAAAAAATGTTTGCCATATTTTGTGCTTAAGTGATTGGCTGCAACTGATAGGGAACACAAAACAATGTCAGAATTCATAGGAAGATGGGAAATGGAGAAAAAAAGCTATGAATGAGAAGGAGAAGCAGCTGTAATATGGGGGCATGCTCTGTAACTGTGCGTTTCTGCATCCATCATTTGTTGGTGATTCCCTACTCCTGGGAGATGACACCTTTGCACCACTCAAGTGACACTCCTCCAACCCATGGATCTGTTTAGGTGGTTGCTGCTGGTGAGGGTTTTGCAAGGTCGGAGTGCAAATCCTATCTCAACCTCTTTTAGTTACCTGTTACGACATGCAGAGGAAATGTTGGGTCTGTTCTTTGATGTGCTGGTCCCCATACAGCACCGAAGGAGAAGGAAAGAATCTAGGAATATAAAGATGAAGAGAGGCTGGGGAGAATGGGATGGAGGGAAAACGGGGAGAAAAACTAATGTGTGGGAAGAGCTAAAGGACAAAGCTAGGATTACTGTCTATAATTGTGCTGAACCTTTTTAATATTCAGACCAGATCCAAAACCTGGATTCTTTTAGGGGGCCCACACCAAAAGAAGTAAAACACAAGTGAATTAGAGAAAAATTTATCATATTTATAGAGGGAAGACCATCACTGCTGTAGGGTGTTGATGTGAAAGGGTCTTGATTGCTATTTCTAGCAGATCAGGAAGGCCTATGAAGCTACTCTGCCTTGGTGCATCCCATATTTTTCAGGCATAGTATATCAAGGACTACACTATCTATGCTATTTTTTTTAAAGCAGTAGAATGTTATATGAAGATTTAACTGTTATTTCTAGCAAGTCTAGCATCAGGAAGGGGACTGTAGTTACATGACTCAAGTGCAGTACAGTTACTGATAATTACTTAGTAGAACCTCCCTACCCCTGGAGGAAGGGAAAGCAAAGTCGGTTCCTGTGGGACTTGAGCTGAAAATGGAGAGAGAGAGAGAGAGAGAGAGAGAGAGAAGTGGGTGGGTAGGTAGGTGTGAGAGAGGATATATGCGAGTGTATATATATGTATATGTAACTGTATGTGCTCGTGTATTGCTTCTCTTTCATATTATATATAATGGGACACTCAAAGACGAATGGTTTTCTAAACAAACAAATTGAATAACAAAAGGTTTTTCTGATGAAAATTGGACTCAAATAATGGCAGTGAAATATGAACAACAAGCAGACTTTGCTCATCCATAAGTGACTGTGAGTCTCTTCACTTGGTGAGCTGACATTTGAACAAGAAACCACAACTAGACTACTTTCACATATATGCAGCTGGGAGAGCATGCACAAATGGTTTGTTAAATTTGTGTGTGCATTTTATGCAAGCCTGAAGATTTTATCACATTTTACTCAGAAAATACTATTTGTCATCTTTTTTTTCTTAAAGCTATGACTATGGATCAACAGAAGCAAAAAGAAACCTATTCACACACAGACATCTATATATATATATATATATATACACACACACATTATATACATGTATTTGCTATTGATAGAGGGATAAATATAACATCATTTCATGCCAGGGCAAGCAGGGCACATGCCCTGGGTGTCACTTTGGTGGGGGCACAATTTTGACCAAGATCATTTTCTAATTAAGCCATTTCTATGCAAGTTTCCACTTTTTGGTTGGTGGCGGGGTGGGGTGGGGGGGCAAT
>NC_069006.1:11257773-11258575 GCF_001194135.2 Octopus bimaculoides | reverse complement strand
GGTGCCATTTACCCTAGTTATGCCCCTGGTTTCATGCCTTTTATATGAAATTGGATGTGCCTTTGAACAGATTAACTTTGTTTATATATATTTCAAACACTCGTGTAACAGAATGAACTATGTTCATATATAGAGATCACACTTTCTGTGTATGTGTGGTATGTGTGCATGTATGTGTGTGTGTGTATATATATATATATATATATATATACACACATCCTTTTCTTGTGCCGGTGGCACGTGAAAAAAACATTCAAGCAAGATCGTTGCCAGTGTCACTGGACTGGCTCCTGTGCAGGTGGCACATAAAATACACCATTTTAGGCATGGCCGTTGCCAGTGCCGCTTGACTGGCCTTAGTGCCGGTGGCACGTAAAAGCATCCACTACACTCTCAGAGTAGTTATATATGAGAGAGGGAGAGATAAATAAATAAATAAATGAAGTTAAATGTAGGTGTTATTCAAATTCTTTTACTTCTGACATGTGTTTCGAAGAAAGCATTGGTATTATTCCAGAAGGAATAAAATGGTGTAAAACAATGCAATCTTTTCATCAGGGAAAGAAAGAAACCAAATACATCAGTATAACATTTTAACAGAATGTGATGACTGTGTATATGATGAAGGGAGTGGCGGAACAATGTTGTTGACAGGGCTATTAGGGTAAAGAAACAGGCTTGGAAGTACGGTGGTAGCAGGGAATTGTATCAGACTGCCAGAAGGGAAGCTAGGCGACAGGTTTATTTAGCCAGAGGGGAAGCAGATAAGAAAAAGTTTGCCAATGTTCTGCGCTGTGAGGAC
>NC_069006.1:11254093-11255072 GCF_001194135.2 Octopus bimaculoides | reverse complement strand
TATATATATATATATATATATATATATATATATATATATATACACATACATACGTATATGCACGCACGCATACGCACACACACAGATATATCATACTCTATAAGCATATTACATATATTACATAATATGAATACACATACACAGATGCAGACACTCATTCTATGACCATGCTGGAGCATCATCAAGTAACCTGTAGCTTGTCTTTATACATATGGCCACCATCATACAACCACCACCACCACCACCACTATCATATCCACGGACTCCCCCCACCCCTACATTGAAGTCCTGCCCCCCCATTATTATTGTTAAGTGTGTACTCTTGAGAACATCCAATAGTGAAGCTTACTCATCTTGGTTTAGTGGTTGAAGAGATGCTGGTACATTCCCATGACATTTTTCACCCTTGACCCCTGATATCTGACCTCTGCCGGTCACTTTAGCTTTCCTCTAGACGGAACCTTGATGATGACAATGATGATGTTGATGATGATGATGTCATTTTTGTTTTTTACTGTTTTATCATTTGTCATAATCACTGTTGTGTGTGTGTGTGTGTGTGTGTTTGTGTGTGCGTTTGTGTGTATATTTGAATGCATGAATATGCATGTGTGTCTGTCTGTGTGTCACTAACGGAAAGGTAATTTCTATAATGACTGTTGCATGATATAATCAGGGAACACACGCACACATACACACACACACACACACACACACACACGTAAACCCACACACGTACCTATGAAACTGATTTTTTTAAAGTGTGTGTGTGTGTGTGTGCCTTGTGAGTCATGAACTGTTCAGTTATAAATATATATCTTCTGCAGCTTATTAAAAGTTTTTATTTCACTTTTCTTTGAACACACATTAAGGCATATATATATCTATGTATATATGTGTGTGTACATACATTTACTCATCTGTGTATATATGTATGTGTGTGTGTCTATATATATATCTACCCATGTATATATATATG
>NC_069006.1:11251168-11252169 GCF_001194135.2 Octopus bimaculoides | reverse complement strand
TTGGGCAAGTGTCTTCTACCTTAGCCTTGTTGAGTAGTGAGAATTGAACTCCAAACAATGTGCATGTGTGTGTGTATATCATAATCATCATCATCATTTAAAGTCTGTCTTCCATGGTAGCATGAGTGGGATGGTTCCACAAGAGCTGTTCTGTAACTGTTTTGGTAGGATTTTTACAGCTGGATGCCCTTCCTAACACCAACCACTCAGCAGAGTGGACTTAGTGTTTTTCACATGACACAAGCGCAGATGAGGTCAGTTTTGGCAAGGTTTTTACAGTTGGACGCCCTTCCGAACACCATCCACTTTACAGTGTGGACTGGATGCTTTTAAGTGGCACCTGCACTGACAGGGTCACCAAGTACTTGCAAGACAAAAAAAAAACACTTTCAAGTGGAGAGGGCGCGTTGGCTTTTATAGATATATCTAGGTGCAGGAGTGGCTGTGTAGTAAGCAGCTTGCTTCCCAACCACATGGTTCTGGGTTCAGTCCCACTGCATGGCACCTTGGGCAAGTATCCTCTACTATAGCCTCGGGCTGACCAAAGACTTGTGAGTGGATTTGGTAGCTGGAAACTGAAAAGAAGCCCATTGTATATATTTTTATGTATATATACAGGGATTGGACAAAATAATGGAAACACCTTAAAATTTCAAACAAATTTATTTTAATATGGGGTAGGACCACCTTTGGCAGTAATTACAGCTTGAATTTTATGAGGTATGGACTTGTACAAAGTTTGAATTGTTTCCAAAGGAATTTTTGTCCATTCTTCAGCTAAAACAGTCTCCAGTTCTTGTAGTGATGATGGTGGAGGATATTGACTCATTACTTGTTTTTCTAAACTGCACCATAAATGTTCAATAATATTGAGATCTGGGGACTGTGGTGGCCACATAAGATGTTCAACTTTACTAGAATGTTCCTCGTGCCATTCAGTAACAACTTTAGCTGTGTGAAATGGTGCATTATCATCCTAAAAGATTGCGTTTCTCTCTGGA
>NC_069006.1:11245779-11249995 GCF_001194135.2 Octopus bimaculoides | reverse complement strand
ATATATATATATATATATATATATATATATATATATATATAAGGTGTTGCTCAAGCACTCAACTATGAGTCCACTGCATCTTATTAGCAGAAACAACTGTAAGCTAATGGAGTTCATAGAATAATTGTTTATTTCTTTGTCATCTCATTTTCTTATAAATGCATACACACACATGCACATGTGTGTGTAAAAAATATGTTATATGTATATATGTATGCATGCATGCATGCATGCAGGTGGAGGCGTGTGGCTCAGTGGTTAGGGCAGTGTTTCTCAACCTTTTTACCCTTGTGTAACCCTTAAAATAAATCATATGTCTCAAGGAATCCCTGAACAAAAAAATTATATGCCATATCTTTCACATGTTATTTTCATTGTACTTCACATATATGTATATATATATATATATCTATCTATCTATCTATATAATATTATTATAAAATCTGGTAATTAATCATATATTAATTAATATTGATTAATTATCAGGAGGCCAGCACATCTAAAGAATCAAAGATATTCAGAAATATTGTCTGCAATCTCAGGGGATTAAGGTACATTTAAAAAAAATAACGTTGACCACTAACGTGGACAATTAATGCGCTAGAAATAGATCACATCTTGTGTCTATTAAGACCTAAATTGTTCTCAACATGAAATATAGCAGCATTCCAAAACGTGAGCGATATATATATATATATATATATATATATATATATGTATATATAGGGTGTCCATAAATTACAGACATCACTAAATATATCCAAGTATGCAGGCTGGTTGGAGAGCAAGGTGTCTCCCAGTGGAGGTTGGATGCAGGGGTTTCGCAGCCCGGTCCCTGACAAGAGCCTTCAGCAGTTTGGGCATCGAGGAAGTGAGGGGGAGGAAGGCCATCCACAGTACCACTGATGCGGCAGAGAGGGCCTCAAGATGGCTGTGGAACAAAAGAGGAGAGCCATGGGGGTAGCTAGCTGGCCATCTGGACACAAACTGGGGTCTGATGCATCAGTCATTGATGTATGTACACAACAGAGGATCCATAAATTACAGACATCACTAAATATATCCCCAATGGTTGTTATTTTATTTTTGATAACATAATAGGTTAGATAGGATGATGTCTATATTACAATATTACAATAACCAATAATATGTTGTGCATGTTTAGTAATATTACCATCATGAAATTAGCATTAGTTCATCTCACTCTCACGGAACCCCTAGGAACCTTTTTGCAGAACCCCGGGGTTTTGGAGAACCCTGGTTGAGAAATGCTGGGTTAGGGTATTACAGTCATCATTATAAGATTGTGATTTCAATTCCCTGACTGGGTGATGCATTGTGTTCTTGAGAAAATCACTTCATTTCATGTTGTTCTTTTGGTCCACTCACCTGGTGAATATAAATAATCCTGCAACAAACTAGCATCATGTCCAGCAAGGGATTATACAAATATATAGGCCAGAGAATCCAAGAAACCAGCTTTATCAGCCTCTACCTCTGGAAGGACCATTGCTTTGTTTTGTGTGTTTATATATGCATGTAGTGTATGTTTGTAATGATCTATTAATTGTGGCTGCAGTAAATTTTCCAGTGATGTGTATTTAGTTTTGGGATAATGAGGTTTGAGGATAGCACTTGGAGTGGTCCTGGTGTTGGTGGCAGCACTGATAGATATGTGGTGGTGGTGATGGTGGTGATGGTGGTGTTGGTGGTGACAATGGTGAGTGTGATGATGATAGTTACCAAAATAAATAAATAATATAATTGTTGTTTCTGATACAGGCTAAGCTAATTATGATCTTGTCTCTCCTAATGAGCTTTGTAATTAGAATTTGTGTGTGTGTAGCATCCGCTTTCTCTTCTATCAGTTTCTCTTTCTCACCAGTGTGTGTGTGTACACACACACACATGTATGTATACATATATACATGCACACATGTATGTATACACATATATACACACATACATACACACCACACACACACACACACCACACACACACACACACTGTGTGAGTGCTTTCTATTTATAAAACTGTGCCACTTTCCGTATGTTTAAATATATGTTGTCATCATCATCGTTATCATTCCAATGTTCCATTTTTTCCATGCTTACACGGGGGCGGGGGGGATCAGACAGAATTTTCTGAGAAAAATTTTCTATGGTCGGGTGCTCTTCCAGTTGCCAACCTTTACCTCTTTTCAAGCAATGTCAATGCAAGCTAATGGTTCCCCATAACCAGACATGTTTCCAGGGATGAATGGAAACAAAGTACATCGCTTGTGTGATGAGGATGTTCGTTAACAATTATCATAGAAGGTCAAGACAAGGAAATACTGCAACTACTAGTACTGTTGCTGCCGCTGCCGCCGCCGCCACCACCGCTATTACTACTACTACTACTACTACTAATAATAAAATAATAATGATAATGATGGTTTCAAATTTTGGCACAAGGCCAGCAGTTTCAGGGGAGAGGTAAGTTGATTATATCAACTCGCAGCGTTCAACTGATATTTATTTTATCAACCCTGAAAGGGTGAAAGACAAAGTTGGCCTCAGTAGGATTTGAACTCAGAACATAAAACTGGACAAAATGCCGTTAAGCATTTTGTCCAGCATGCTAATGATTCCGCTGGCTCACTGCTTTCAATAATAATAATAATAATAATGATGATAATAATAATAATAGTCCTTTGTACTGGAGGCACAAGGCCTCAAAGTTTGGGGGAGGGGACTAGTTGATTACATCGACCCCTGTGTTTTCACTAGTACTTACCATATTTTAACCTGTATAAGGGACCCTCATGTATAAGGAAACCCTTAATTTTGGGGGCTTAAAATTTGGAATAAAGGTTTTGTAAGGGATTATAATACTATCCATGTTTAAGAAACTCCCATATTTTTTAACCTAATTTTTGACAAAAAAGGGTTAAAATATGGGAATTTATCAACCCTGAAAGGATGAAAGGCAAAGTTGACCTTGGCGGAATTTGAACTCAGAATGTAACGACAGGTGAAATATTGCTAAGCATTTCATCTAACGTATTAACAATTCTGCCAGCTCACCACCTTTAATAATAATAATAATAATAATAATAATAATAATAATAATAAGAGTCAAAATTAAAAGAAGAGTGCCATTGTCATCTAGTGAACGATATTTTGACATCTTGTGTGTCTTCAACAGGTTCAAAAAATAAATTTGTCAATCTACTTCATTTTGGTTAATATAGAAAGGATTGAGGTAACTCCTCCTGAAGATATAGAGTCAAAATCAAAAGAAGAGTGCCATTGTCATCTAGTGAACGGTATTTCGACATCTCGTGTATCTTCACAATGGCACTCTTCTTTTAATTTTGGCTCCATATCTTCTGGAGGAGTTACCTCAATCCTTTATATAATAATAATAATAATAATAATAATGAACTTATTGTCTATCGTGCTCAGGTGCATTACAATTCCATAGAAAATGTAGCTAAAAGTGTGCATGAACAATACTTAGAATCATGCACCGGATGTGAACAGTGAATGAGTCATTTAAGGGAAGAAAAAAAGGGGCAGGGGGAATTGGGTGTATACACACAAATACTTGCATGTGTGCACACATACACTCACAAGCATGCATGCACATATATACACACACATACTCATTTAACAGAGATGTTCCTGTTGTGGCCATCCCATCCTTTATTCAGACCTGGTGTATCTAGGATTATATTAACTAATGTGTCCTTCCTATTTTTTAATTGGTAGTTTGTTAATTAAAGAAGATTTGCTGCTATTTCTAGCAAATCAAGCAACTATATAGTGCTTTGCCATGTTGTTGTTTAGTCCTGGGTCAGTCTTGATCATGAAAACTTAAGTACAAAGCTGTTCCTGTTGTGACCACCTCATCTAGTTTACAAGAATAGTGTATTTAGGACTATATCATTCAATGCATCTTTTTTTTTTTTTTTACAATTGTGTATGTCTGATTGAAGTGAAATTTGGCTGCTATTTCTAGGAAGTCATGCAATCACACAGAGGCATTCTCATGGGCTCACACCTGCTGCTGCTGTTGCTGTTGCTACAGTGAAAGAATTGGTCAAAGAATTGGTCAAAGAATTGGTCATCTCTAGCCTCTTTGAAAAAAAAATAAATAATAGAAACAGTCCCCCCCCCTCCAACAATGATATAAAAAAAAACAAATAAAAACAAAAAACAAAAGAAGATA
>NC_069006.1:11232482-11245556 GCF_001194135.2 Octopus bimaculoides | reverse complement strand
ACACCACCACCACCAGCAACACCACCACCACCACCACTGTTTTAGTTCATTGTTATTACCACCACCATACCCACCGTTACAATTACACGCCCCACTAAAAAAAAAAAACCCTCACCACCACCACTACCACCCCCCCACCGGATGTTATGTTATGTGATAGTTCTTGGTGTATGTAGTTAATTCTGTTGCCAAACAGTGTGTGTGTGCATGTGCACGCTCGTGTGTGTGCGTATGTGCATGTGTGTGTGTATGAGACATGAAAGTCAGAGTGCATCATACACAGATACACAAGAGAGTGTGTGTGCGTGTAAGAGAGAGAGAGAGAGAGAGAGAGAGAGAGAGAGAGAGAGAGGGAGAGCAAGAGGGAAGGGCGCACATACAGAGAAAAAGACATAGAAAATGTGTATGCGAGCGAGAGAGAGACTGGTGACTGCTATGAGACTTTAGTTGCTGAGACCACAACGTCAAGTGGTAACAGTGTGAAACAGAAAGTTAGCGCTTGCAGTTTATCACATCTAATGCTGGCCTTCCTTGTTAGTGTCGACTGGTAACAGTTTAGTAAATCCTGGGCCGTTTTTCTGTGAGGTATTGACTAGTATTAGGTAGTTTAGTAGAACCGGTCTCCTAAGTAATGACAGTTTTCTGGGTGGTACCAACTAGTTGCTGATAGTTTAGCAAATCCAGGGCCTTTTTTGCTCGGTGTTGATAAGTAACAACTAATTTACGAAGTCCTGGTCCTTTACTGTGTGATGTAGACTAATAACTGAAAGTTTTAGCAGATTCTTTGTCATTTTTGTGAGGTGTATCATTTAGCTGAGTAAAAGTAGGCCCCTAACAGGTAGTTGTCATGTAGGGTCTGGGTCTTTCTGGATGGTATAAACAAGAGATAATATAGAAGATCTTGGGCTTTTTTTGAGAGGTGTCAGGGCTTGTATTAAGTAGTTTGGTAGGTTCCTGCGTCCTTTGTGTTAGATGGAACTGTGTGTGATAGACAACCCTCCCCCTCTCGCTCTTACTGTTTGTGTGTCTGGTTGGGTGGTCGGCATGGAGATTTGCTTTTATACTGCGATTCCAACACGTTGGGAATATCCCTTCCTAGTGTGACTATCACACCTTGCTTTGAGTCTACACTACGTCAACTTGGAGACATGTAGTAGCTGGCGATTGAAACAGAGGATTACTACTACTACTACTACTACTACTACTACTAATGGATTACTACTATTACTACTACTACTACTAATGGATTATACCACAATCACCATCACCACTACCAACAACATCAACAGTCTTTGCAACTATTATGACAAAAATACTTTAACAGCAACAATGATGATGGTAAATCCATCACAATAACAACAACAACAACAGCCACAAACAGCAGCAATAACACTGATATCACCACAACAACAGCAACAAGCTTGGCATACCACTATTACAACCTAATCTCCTCCCTGTCACCAACACCACCACCTCCACAACAACAACAACAACAACAGCAAACACAACAACAACAACAACCACAACAACTGCAATACCACTAACAGCACCAATAATAATAATAATAATAATAATAATATTACAACTACAACTAAAATAGTACCACTGTTTGAACCTCATCTACTCCCCACTTACCTCCATCATTACAGCTAACAACAACAACAACAACAACAAGTATGTTTACTGATTCTGGGACCAGATCCAACTCTAAGATGAAACAAAGTTCTGCCACGATGAATGTAATTAACATGGAATCTCTCTCTGACTGGAAGTACAGCTACATCTTCTGTTATCAGGATTCTGCTAGCAAGATGCTCATTCTGCATGCTATCGAGTCCAAGAAGCCACAACATGTTGCAACAGTCCTCCACGATGTTCTTCATCTTGTTGGTTTCCCCAATGTTGTTAGAAGTGAGAGCAGCCATGTGTTTGTGACACGAGTTCTCCAGGAAATGCGGATTTTGTGGGGCGCCTGCAGTTCAGGCCTCAATTCTACACAACAGGTCGACATGTCGAATTACTCCAGAGAAGAAGAAGAAGAAGAGGAGAATAAAGCAGAAGATGAAGATAACTGCAGCAATGATAGCATGATAAATAATGTGTATGTACTGGAAAGCCTTAAGAACTGGATGATACAGCATAACAGCAGTAACTGGAGCCTGGGTGTGAAGCTGGTTCAATTTCAAAAGAACTCTATCAATCAAAACGCTAACATGGGCTTTGTGTCTTCAGATGAACTGCTCACAGAACTCGCAAGTATTTATATGCCATTTGAGTGTCTGAAAAGTTTGAAAAGCAATGAGGAATTGAACCAAATTCTACACAGAACCCTCACGACAGGGATCGAAGATTTACTATCGCAATTAGGTGTTTCCCCTAAAAGGACTGTCTGTTGCAGATCATCAGTAACAAAACCACAGGGAAAATGTACAAACGGGCATGTTGCTGATAAAAAATTTCAATTTGAAAGAAGGGGTGTGTTGCACTCAGATTTAGGGACCTCTGCCTGCTGTAACAGAAAACCCTGTGTTACAAATGAAGTATCTTCAGTAAAAGACACTCCTGAGTCAGGACCCAATGGTTCTGTACTTTGTAGGTCCACAAAGCAGGACAGTGATACCAGTTCAGTGACAGCCGCAGTGACAAATGATTCTCCTGCACAGGATTTATCACCCAATTCCATACATTCTAATCATTCTGATTTCCACACAACCGGAATTAAATCTCAATTGGATCATTCTACAGCAAGTGGAGCACTTGAGAAGCCAAGTGCAGTAATTGTAGATGTTTCTTCTAATTGCCCAGATAGGCATCTACATCTTCATCATCACCATCATCATCATCATCTTCATCGATATTCTCGACCATCTTCTCCTCATTCCCAGCAGCGTGATCGTTTCTTCGGAGCACTTAGCAATGATGGGGAATACCAATGTGACTTTTCTCGTTGCTCTGATGAATGTGTGCAGGATCTCAGTTGCAATTCGAGATGTGTGCGGGACATCATTCGGTATATGGAGTTGCAGTTTTGCCAATCCAGTAAAAACAAAATAGCCTTGACTGCTGATAAAAAGTTGCAAAATCAATCCTTGGATGATTCAGTGAATTCTTCCCTTGATGGAAACTGTGGTCCCAGTCAAACGCTTAGCCAATCTATATCAGAAACACCAGTTCAAGTGACCATCTCTCCTACTTTAAATATGAGTAACAGTCCTGCCTGTGTTGCTGACACGTGCGACAGGACTCCGGATCAGGATTGGGTTCCTTGTGGTCAAATAGTCACTCATTCCTGTTTGGACATCAGTCAACCTTCAGTTGATAACAAAATCGATAATGAAACACCTGTTCAGACAGCATTCCATCTGCAGCAAATATCAGCTCCAACTGATGTGTTGAATGAAGATAAAAATAATTGTGTAGAGAACTTTACAGAAGATGCATTGAACCGTGAAGAGACAGCATCAAACTGTGCAGAGAATACATCGTCACAGACGTCGAGAAATAATTTTACATCACCATCGGTTAACATGGGGGAACGGTGTTTTGTTTACAGCACCAAGAGGAGTTCTGGGAAGGCTTTTCTTTCTTTAAGTCGGAGTTCAAGTTTAACTGAGATTAATACACCTATGACCTGCATATCAGTGCCCCCTTGTAGCATTCCTGAAATACAGAATCCTGTTGATTCATCCACTGTCGAAAATTCTGATAAATTCCAGGATTCGCAGTGTTTACTTAAAGTTCAGGACATTGTAAGGAAACTGGAAATATCCAATGCGAAATGTTCAGACTGTGAGGATTTTAAAAAGAACCGGGAAATTCCTGAAAGAGCTAGCAACATCGGAAATATCATAAAACAGCTGGAATCATTTGCAGGACCTCATCCAAAGTGGAGAACTTTGAGAATAATTGGTCAAAGCTGTGAGGACTTGAATAATCTTGGTAGGGACTGCGATGTGAGCAATTGTGCTTTTGATGGGCCCATCGTGTTGGGGAATACTTCGTTGTCAGACAATGAAGAAACTAAGGAAGTGGAGTTACCAAATGATTTACTTGTGGAGAAGCTGGACACTGGTCTTGTCTTAAGTATTGATGACCAGTCCTCACCTGACCACAGGTGTTTAACACGGATGGATTCTAATCAGTTGATTGTTACCACAGATAATTATGACACTGATGATGTTGGTAATGGAGATGATGATGATGATGATGATAAGCGTCATGATTATTATAAAGTTAATGACAGCAATGATGTTGATGATGATCCTGTCTGCAGTGATGGTGCTCCTGATAAAGTGAAATATGTGGATGAGAAAAAGAATATCAAAGAACGTCATTTTTCCAGCTGTTCCACTTTAAAGCTTTCTAATTCAGAAAACTTTTCCGACTCATTTTCCAATAATGACACTGGTGATAATGATGCTGATGCTGATGATGATGATGATGACAATGATGACGATGATGATGATGATGATGATGATGCTTTTACTTATACGGAGGAACTGAACCAACGCATAAACAAAGTCATATACCGTCTCAAGTCAGAATCCGATGTACCAGATTACTTGAGTGATGAAGATTTTGGTGAATGTTGCGAAGACAGCAGTATTAGTGCCATGCCTGAGAACACAATTGCTGATGAGATATCAATATCACAGGAGGCAGGTTTCCATGGAAACGGGTCGACTGACACAGACTATGTGGACCCTGTAACCCCTACCAATGCTGACCCACCTCAGTGTTTTCCAAACAAACTCCGCACTTCTCCTTCTTGCTACAATCTCAACTCCTACATCTCGACGAGTTACTCCTGTGACAGCAGCCAAGACGGTGCCTATGTCAAACATAACATCTGCGAAAGTTTCAACGAGGTTTCAAACCTAGTCCCATCTGACGGAGATCACATATCTTTAAATCACATCCACAACCCTAACTCTGTCAATTTGGGTTCCTCCTCTAACAGACTCAAACCCCCTACACAACAACAGTCCGGCCCATGCACCACAGTCATCCGCACCCCATCTTGGTATGTCCCTTCTTATGAGAACCCAAAACAAATCACAAATTCAAATGACAATCACAGTGAGATGCCCTTCCTCACAGACATTGAGCAGAGAATAAAAGAAGCCTTACAGGAACTCGAGGCTGTGGATTTCTGCCGTCACCGGACATTTGATAGTCTCTGTCCCACATCAGTATTGTTCAATGAGGGTGGTGGGGCAAAGCCGGAATGCATTTCATTTTCTCAGTGCAAGCAATGCGAATGCGATGGTGCATCACATTGTCAGAAGTGCAACTATGCATTGCCACACCAGTTGCAAGAACATTGCTACTTGTACTGTCCCTTGTGCAGTTTCTTCAACAAACGCCTTGTTGCAACTCAGGAACAATTTCATTATCAGGTTTATGAGAAAAGTAAGGAATTTTCTTTTTTCTTAATTTTGTTTACACGTTTCTCTTGTTGTTGCATTATTAAGGGGAGAAGGTATGGTGTTGCCATCTTTGTTTTCTCTCTATTTATATGTATATATTGTATGTCTGGCTCAAGCTGTTTCATTTGTTAATTTGCATCATTATCTCTACATCTTCTCACTTGGATTCCCTTTACAATGATTCTTTACCCCATGGACTTTGGATTTTGGATTGTAAGTTCAAATCATTTGAGCGCTATGAAATGTTTTTTATATTGAGCATCTCTGGATTTCATCTGTTGACTCTGTGTGTGTGTGTGTGTATATATATATATATATATATATATATATATATATATATAAGTAAAAATTTAGATTCAGATGAATATGGTACTGAAGTTGAGGCACCAGAATTTAGCACGGTATTATCTATACAGTTTCAAAATAAGGTGATTGAAATCGAAATAAGCAACAGGATATCTAGAGGTAATGCAGTACGATCGTTATATATATAAACAATATGAGAGACCACTATGTGGATCTCTTGTATGCTAAAAATAGACGTCAAACTGTCTTACCACTAAATCTGTGTTCTCAACTTAGTATCACACTAGATGTTTACGAGCTACACAAATGAAAAGAAATAAACATAGCACTTAATTCCATACCTCAAGGTTTCGACATGAACAATTCAATAATTGTCTGTGTGTCCTCAGTGAAATTGGTGCTGACAACAATGGAACTGGATACCACCCGTCTCTGTGAAATGATATGAATGTATAGAGTTAGCATACAAGGGATTCATATAGTGGTCTCTCATATTGTTTATGTTTAAATAGAATTCACGGTCCTCAGACATTTTTAAGTATGCTGACCACTGGTTGAAATTGATATTATTTAATGATATCAATTTCTACTCTTTTCTATCTATATATATATATTTATTTAAATAGAAGTTAAAATAGCCTCATTAAAGGATAAAAATATCCAACAAATTACTGGTTTATTGCCTATGTTTTTTTGTGAATAGTAATATTCATAAAATAATAGGTTTTAAGTATAAATCTTGGTTTATAAGTATTCAAATTAAAATCCAGGAAATGTGGCATTAATATAATTCATTAACTGCAAAAATTCAGCATATTTTCTGTTAAATTTTTGCAGTTAATAAATTATATTAATGCCACATCTCAGCATGGCCGCAGCTCTGAGCTGAAACTTTGAAATGAAAACTTTGAAATGAAATATATGACAAGAAATAATTTTTGCCTCTTTTTATGGAGACAAAAGGGTTTATGAGACTGCTAAAAAGAAGTGCTCAAATTTAATTGAGACAGAGATAAAAAAAACATTGATTAGAGAACAAACATCAAATTTGAGTCAACGACTTTATATAATGCCACGCTTTCATACATTTGATCATATATAAATATTACCATGGCCTTTATCATATAAAGAATACATATATAAAAAAAGCACAGAAGGTAAAAAATATATAATGCAAATAAAAATACAAATATATAGAACGGCCTATCTAGAAGGTATATATAATTGACTAAAAGTTCTAAAGTGTGTCATTTGACTAAAAATCTAAATAAAATAAAATATCAATTGACTAAAAAATTTTTTTTGTTCTTCCTCCCCTCATAAAAGTATGCCAAAAAAGTTCATTTCATAAAAACCAAGGTAGGTTGGAGTCCAGGAGTGTAAGAGAGTTCCACTCGAACCACAGCAGAGAACTCCTGAAATGGCCATAGATGTGTTTGGCTTGATTTGGTGGAACTCTCTTGTGGAACTCAGGGAAAGGATTAAGTTGATTAGATCAACCCCAGTGCTCAACTGGTACTTATTTTATCAACCCTGAAAGAATGAAAGGTGAAGTTGACCCCGGCGAAATTTGAACTTAGAACGTAAAATGGGATGGAATACCACCAAGTATTTTGCCTGGCTTGCTAACGATCCTGCCAGCTTGCTGCCCTGGATTTGGTTGTAATATTATGACCAAGTCTGGTGGTGAACTGGCAGAATCATTAGAACTCTGGGCAAAATGTTTAGTGGTGTTTCGTTTGACTTTATGTTCTGAGTTCATATTCTGCTGAAGTTGACTTTGATTGTCATCCTTTTGTGGTCAGAAAAATAAGTACCACTTGAACACTGGGGGGTGATTACTTTGACCTAGTCCTTCTCCCCAAATTGCTGGCCTTGTGCCAACATTTGAAGCCATTATTGTTATTCTTATCAAAGTAGTGAACTTGAGTTGATGTAATCGACTTACTCCACTCCTAAACATTGCTGGCCCTGTGCCAAAATGTTAAGATCAAGTGACTACAAAGAAGCTCCTTCAGTGAATTAAGTGGTCCCTATTTTAATGACAGTAAGGAGTTTGTTGTGGGGAAATTTAATTGTCATATTAAGGTCAAGTGGCTGCAGTGAAACTTCCTCACTACCTCTACTGTTAATAGTAACCCTGATGTAGTACCAGGCAGTGGTTCTCATGGCTTCTGATCTTAACTGATTGGAAGTGTTATCATGTACATTGTTTTGTCTTGGTATAAAAGATGGGCTACAGCAAATATTCTGCTCAATACCACAGATTTACTTGTCAGTTGTTTGACCGTAACCAGCTGAGCATGTCCCTTGGTGGCTGACGATACGTGCATCTCTGATCATGAGCAGAAGTAGTGGGAGAGCATCATAGTCATGTGTTGAGAGGAATTCTTTGGGGTTTGGATAATTCACCTTTGGAAACATGGGTGTTTTGTACAACATACTTAAATAACCCTTATTCAGGGACCTTTTGAGTGGGGTGGGCTACTCGATCTGAAGTAAATGCTAACTGGGCTCCACCTGCAAGGTCATGCACTGTTTATCTTGATATGAGATCACCATCTTGCGCACATATGGTTGTGATGATGCATGTGCCTGGTGGACCCTTATCAGACGGGTAGTCATGATGGGTACACTGGACTTCGTATATTTTACCCCAGTGTCACTTTGATGGCATGCACTGCTCTCTCACTCAATAATAATAATAATAATAATAATAATAATAATCCTTTTTTTATTGGCCACAAGGGCTGAAATTTGTGGGGAGGGAGGGACTAGTCGATTACATCAACCCCAGCGTTTTGCTGATACTTCATTTACCAACCCCAAAAGGCTGAAAGCAAAGCCGACCTTGGTGGAATTTGAACTCAGAATGAAGCGATGGGCAAAATACCGCTAAGCATTCTGTTCAGGACGCTAATGATTCTGCCAGCTTGCTGCCTTAATAGTAGTAGTAGTAGTAGTAGTAGTAGTAGTTGCTGCTGCTGCTGCTGCTGCTGCTGCCTGTGTTGTTGTTGTGTGAGCTGCTTCAGATACTGATAGAGATATCAATGTGTTTTCAAACTTCACTTTCATTGAATGTTTGAATGTAGTACATAAATGATTACCTCATGTATAATGAGTTAATTACCTCCACATGATATATCACCTCACTTATAAAGAGTAAATTATCTCCATGTTATTTTAAATTATATCCATTAGTGTATATACTATTAACCACCCTCCATGTAATAAATCTACTAGGGTACAATTAATTACCTTCATACAACATATCTATTTGTATATCACTAATTACCCTCCATGTGATAATATATGGCTATATTGATATATAGTTAATTGCTTTTATGTAAATATGTGAATTAGTAGAGGATGTGAGAGATATTTGGGACTGTATTTGGGAATTTAGCTCTTTAGTATTCAGATTAATTTCTGTCAAGTGCATTGCTTATTTATTCACATTGTTTTGAATTAATCATGATTTCAAGGGTATGATTGTGGGAGGCCAGATCTGGCTGGTCTGAACATAGGATGGGTAGAATATTTGGGCTGGATATGGCCAGGTTAACCCTTTAGCATTCAGAATACTTTGTCAAATGTGATGCTTATTTATTTACATTGTTTTGAATTAATCAAGCAATATCTCATAGTTTCGAGATTTCAATGACTGATACAGTTTACTTTTAGAATGACAGTGTTGGGTAGGTGTGAAAGGCTGAATCTGACTTGTTTGAATGTGAAAACAAGTAAAACAATTGGGCTTGATGTGTGTGTGTTGGTACACCGTCGCTTACAACGTCAAGGGTTCCAGTTGATCCGATCAACGGAACAGCCTGAAATTAATGTGCAAGTGGCTGAGCACTCCACAGACACGTGTACCCTTAACGTACTTCTCGGGGATATTCAGCGTGACACAGTGTGACAAGGCTGGCCCTTTGAATTATAGGCACAACAGAAACAGGAAGTAAGAGTGAGAGAAAGTTGTAGTGGAAGAGTACAGCAGGGTTCGCCACCATCCCCTGCCGGAGCCTCGTGGAGCTTGAGGTGTTTTCGCTCAATAAACACTCACAACACCCGGTCCGGGAATCGAAACCGCAATCCTATGACCGCGAGTCTGCTGCCCTAAACCCTGGGCCATTGCGCCTGATATGACCAGTTTAATTGCTAAAGGGTTGATAAAACAACTCTAAACTCATAAAAAAACAAATGTATTTTATTAAAAAATCGTGCACATGTCAATAAGCTTTCTTATATAACTATTCTATGAATCCACCTTTGGCTTTCATAACTTCTTCAGTGCAAGACTAGAATCCTTGACATACCTGCACTAAATTGTCCCTATTCATTTTGATCATCACCTGGACATTGACAGGCTTCAGTGAAGCTATGGCATTGTGAGCATGTTGATTTGTCTCCCTTTCATGAATGCTCCAGACATTCAGTTGTCCTGAGATTCAACCCTTTAGCAATTAAACTGGCCATATCCAGCCCAAATATTCTACCTGTTTTATGTTCAAAATGGCCAGATCCAGCCTCTCACACCTAGCCTACAATGTCTTTCTAAAAATAAACTGTTGCATCATCAAAATCTTGCAGCTACAAGATAATGCATGATCAATTCCAAACAATACGACCACATAAACATCATATTTGACAGAGGAATCTCAATGTTAAAGGTTTAAATTTGTTTAGAAGGCACAAATGTGATGTTATATTGTTGCAAAGATTGTCTGACATCTATTCTTGGGTTATGTTGGCCCTGTGAGAAGGTTCATGTCCTTCTATTGTGTACTTCATCCATCTGGGATTTAATAACTCTCTCCAGCAGCATTTATTTCTTAAGATCCTGTGGAAAAATGTGAGAAAATTTGGGGACATCAGAAGGTTCTTTACATAACCATCTATCATTTCTCTTGTTTGTAAGGGTTTTTAACCTTGTTAAGTGACTGCTTAATATAGATCCAACAGTTTTCCTGCATCTTTCCAGGCATGAAGTGGCCTCTTCTCAGTACATACTTGAGTGTCGAACATTCTCATGTTCCACCATTCTGATGGCCCACTCAGACACCTTAGGTTCTTTGGCAATGGCCCTCATTGATTTTCCAGGATAATCATTGATAAGGTTCTGAACCCTTTAGATGAACTGCAGTGTCCTTATTGTGTCTGAACATTTTGGAATGTTTCTTTTCTCTCTCTTCGATACATTTAAAACATTCCCATCG
This sequence comes from Octopus bimaculoides, assembly GCF_001194135.2. Lineage (NCBI taxonomy): Eukaryota > Metazoa > Mollusca > Cephalopoda > Octopoda > Octopodidae > Octopus > Octopus bimaculoides. Next base: position 11,234,602 of record NC_069006.1, on the reverse strand, counting down.
GAGGCTTTTAATTCTGCCTGAACTTTGTGCACAAAAGATTCTGCCACATTTAGAACATTGGCAATTTCTAAATCACTGCGTTCCTCACATATGTCAACAATCACTGGATGGCTTTTCATTTCTTGTTTTAGCATTTTATAATTCCATGGGGTGGGGTGTGTGGGGCATCTGAAGGAAACGAAAACTTTTTAATTGGTTTGAAATGAGTTATATTCTGATAATCAAGAGTTATCAAATACCCATGGCACCTGTATTTAGTACCTCCATGTGACATCCATTAGTATATAGTTAAATTCCTACCTTACATCTAGCATTCTCAAACTCTGTGTGTGAGTGTGTGTGTGCCAGTCAGTTTTTCTGTCTGTCTGTTTGTCCCTGTTTGCCTATTTGTCAGAAGGTGACATTCATAATCGCTTTTTGTCTTATAAAGTCACTTATAAAATACTTATGTAAAATACTTGTAATGTGTGGCGATGGGGTGGTGGTGGTGATAGGTAGTGATGTTGGGGATGGTGGTGGTGGTACCCTAGAAGTGTTGGTGATCATAGTAATACTGTTGTGGTACTGGTGATAGTAGTGGTGATGGTGATAGTGGTAGTCAAATAGTGGTGGGGTGGTAGTGGTGCTTGTTTTGGTGATGGCGGTACCATTAGAAGCATTGATGATTGTGGTAACACTGCTGTGGTACTGGTGATAGTGGTGGTGTTGGTGGTAGTGAATGTGATAGTATTATAGAAGTGTTGGTGTTAGTGGTGATACTGGTGGTAGTAGTGGTGGTAGTAGTGGTGGTAGTGGTGTGTTGGTGAATGTGACGGTACTATAGAAATGTTGGTGGTGATACTGTTGTCATACTGGTGGTAGTAGTGGTGGTACTGTAGTGGTGAAGGTGGTAGTGGTAGTGGCCATGGTACAGTACTGGTAATAGTAACATTGTGCTGATGATGCTGGTAATTAAAATACGTGAAGTGTTTGATTATTTACCTCTTTTTTTTTTGGTTGTTTGCTGTATGACTTAGTCAGAAGGTGAAGGTCATTGCCATGGCAACTACAGGAAGTGATGAGCTTATCCTCACCCCCCTCCCTCCGATGCCTGACCTCTCTGTTTATACAACAAACTGAACATCACTGAAGGCATCGCTTATAAGGCTTGGGTTGGTCTGAGCCTATGGTAAAAAAAAAATCACTTGTCCCTAGTGCTGCTGTTTCATGAGATTGAACCTGAAGCTATGCATTTAGGAAATGAACCTCTTAATCCCACAGTCGACACGAGACCTGCTTTCTATGTTGACTGTTGTTATCTCTATATCTTCCTCTCTGACCCAATCTTAAGGTTGCAAATGGCAATTAAAGAAATTTTGATGAACAGAAACAAAATAAACGATTGACTCTGACTCTTTAACCAACAAATTAAGCAAACGATTGATTCGTTAGTTGATTAGATATTTAACCAATTGACTAATAATAAAGGAGGGGAATTGAACCTGTGCATGTGTTGTTGTTATTTGTGCAACGAAGGTAGCGAGCTGACAGAATTGTTAGCACACTGGGCGAAATGCTTAGCGGTGGCATTTCGTCTGTCTTCACGTTCTGAGTTCAAATTCTGCCGAGGTCGGCTTTACTTTTTATCTTTTCAGGGTCGATAAACATTGACTAGTCCCGTCATTGGGGTCGATGTAATTGACTATTCCCCTCCCCACAAATTCGAGGCCTTGTGCCTCTAGTAGAAAGGATTATTTGTGTAACGAAGGCAGCGAGCTGGAAGAATTGTCAACACAGAATTGTCAGCACGCTGGGCGAAATGCTTAGCCGTATTTTGTCTGCTGTTACATTCTGAGTTCAAATTCCGCCGAGGTCGACTTTGCCTTTCATCCTTTCGGGGTCGATAAATTAAGTACCAGATGAGTACTGGGGTTGATGTAATCGACTTAATCCCTTTGTCTGTCCTTGTTTGTCCCCTCTATGTTTAGCCCCTTGTGGACAATAAAGAAATAAGAATTGTCAGCACACTGGGTGAACTGCTAAGCAGCATTTCTGAGTTCAAATTCCACCAGGGTCGACTTTGCCTTTCGTCCTTTCGGGGTTGATAAAACAACTTGAGTACTGGGGTCAATATAGTCAAC
>NC_069006.1:11229039-11231977 GCF_001194135.2 Octopus bimaculoides | reverse complement strand
TGTGTGTGTGTGTGTGTGTGTGTGTGTGTGTGTGTGTGTGTGTGTGTGTGTTGTAATTTGTGAGTGCATTGCGTCTATTTGTCTTATAATGGTAACTACAGTGTTTGTGTTTGTTTGTGTGTGTGTTTTCTGTGTAGTGCTTATAAGAGAGGAAGTGTCTGTGAGTTTCTGTGGTGGGTTTGTGTTTTTATATGTAATTATTTGTATGTTCGTATGTATGTATGTATGTATATATGTACATGTGTGGTGTGTGTGTGTGTGTGTGTGTGTAAATATTACACATTGCAGCCTCATTAAAACTCAAGTAGTGAGTACATTTTAATGAAAGACTCCTACTGACCAACATAACATAATACACTGGCTACAAGTGTTGGTCACACTAAATATACACTTACTCACACACCCACACACATATATGTAAGTATATGCACACACTTGACACATTCATTGACTCATATACACACATCACATAATTTACACATTGCATTATACACACACCGCTAATAAAATATATACACAGATCATACTTTATATACTTGTAACATTCCATATAGCAGAATGTGTGTGTGTGTGTATGTGTATGTATATATATATATATATATATATATATATATATATATATATATAATCATCGTTTAACAAACGTTTTCTATGCTGGTATGGGTTGAATGGTTCGACTGAGAAGCCAGGAGGCTGCACCAGGCTCCAGTCTGATCTGGCAGAGTTTCTACAGCTGGATGCCCTTCCTAACAGCAACCACTCTGAGAGTGTAGTGGGTGCTTTTTTTATGTGCCACTGGCACAGGGGCCAGAGGGGGCTGGCATCGACCATGATCAGATGGTGCTTTTTATGTACTACCATATATATATATATATACACATGTCCAACCCATGCTAGCATGGAAAGCGGACGTTAAACGATGATGATGATGATGATGATGATATATATATATTATATTTATTCAGATGAAAAAGTTATTTCATCTTCTAAGGGAACTGTTCCCTGGGTTTCCAATTTCTGTTGTATGTTTTTTTAATGATTTTCGTATATCCATTTGAATGTATTATAGCCAAACTGTCATTATAAAAAGATAATTCATTAAACGATGTTTAATGCATTACATCAAATAAAGTGAACTGAAGCAGATTTTGTTAATTACGGATTTATTAATGTTGTTAATTACGGATTTATTAATGTTGTTAATTTATGTTGTTAATTATGGATTTATTAATTCCTTATCCAATACTTCCAGACAACTGTTTCTGTCAAAAAGTGAACAATATCATGCAAATAATAAAAAAATAAAATACAAATATGTATATTATTATTCTCCTGTAATTTCTTTTTGAACGTTATCAGTGGAATGTAATTAAACTTAAAGGACATTTAAAATCAATACCAGGGGTTTTTGTCTTAGCTACCATGACGCAAAAGAAGTAGTTCTATTCACAGTTCTGCACTAAGGCTTTATAAACAAACTAAAATGATAACTCTTGTATTTCCACAATGTCCTTTGGTTTACTCTTAGCTCCCTCCCTACTATAAGTAAATAAAAAATCTCTATCCTTTATCCCCAGCTTAGTGGTCAAAAAGAAATGCATGTCTATTTACGTATAGATAACACCAAATGAGGATCTACATCTTATTTCAATGTCAGATTTAAATTTATTAACTGTCATCTGTCATAACGCATATACATGTTATCTCTATTTTATAGTTTGTAAACAAGGAAATGAAAATATGTATAGTTTATTCTGTTCCTTATATGTAATAATTAATAATCAATACTATTATAAAAATTAACAGTAAACATCTAAAATAATTTATAGTTTATATATATAATTATACTATATACATACATATTGTACCATATACACATAACTATTGTAACACACTTTGCATTGTATATATATATGCACATTACTCTATAGTGTTGTTGTTTTCATGTCTGCCCACTACACTATTTGGGTTTTGGTGTGCCCTGGTCAGTTGGTGATCCTTTGACCCTGGATAAATTTCTATCCATCCCTCCATATTTTCCACCCTCTATTCCCAGAAAGAATAGTAGGTGGAGACCCATTACATTTCAGCATACACCATACTATACTACAGACCCTAACACTATACTCGTTACCATACCACATGGGACACATATCACACTTCCCATCTCGCCTGGACCAGTGCAACTCTTCCAGGCCAGATGTCCAGATCAAGTGATGCAGCATGAATGTCTGGCTTGGGTTTAGCCACATTGACCTTTTGCAAGCTGAAATATCTCATCTGCACACACATCATGACTATAGATGATAGCAGTAATTCATTAACCGAACTTGTTGATACTGGTCATTGCTGGTTTGTTGTCTGTTCATCCAGTCAGCATTTAGTGGTATTTGTAATTGATTCAGCAAGATATCTTTGTAGTAATAGTTCACATCCACCATGTTGCATCCCATGATTTCAACATATACTGGCTTGGGTGGTTACATGCTTATTTACCCATAGCCAGGACCCTGACGTTGCGTCAGAGTTAACCTTGGAACAATAGTGGCTAAGAAGTGATTCCACACTGCTTGAAACCCTGGAATTTCCTAACCAGGGTCCCACTACCAGATGCAGTTTAAGGTCATGCCCAGGACATCACACTCTGCTACAGGTCAAACCATGCTAGGCAACACACTACAGCACATATAGTACCCCACTACAAGTACCCTAACTAACTGTCACTTTCTATTTCCAGGGACCATCCTCCGTGGTAAATCTTTCTATGCTATCGAGACCAAACCTTATTGTGAATCTTGTTATGTTGTGAGTACCACTTATTCCTCTACTGCTATGTTTCACCATCACCATTTTCTCACTGCTCTACCATTTTCCTGTTGTTGCTTTTAAGACACAGCATATGCTGAGGTGCATATATATATATATATATATATATATA
>NC_069006.1:11222366-11228945 GCF_001194135.2 Octopus bimaculoides | reverse complement strand
TAGTCATTTGGACTGTACCCAAACATGGTACCAATCAACTGTCCTGGTACAATCTGTTATCATCATCGTTTAACATCTACTTTCCATGCTAGCATGGGTTGGAAAATTTGACTGAGGACTGGCGAACCAGATGGCTGCACCAGGCTCCAATCTGATCTGGCGGAGTTTCTACAACTGGATGCCCTTCCTAACGTCAACCACTCAGAGAGTGTAGTGGGTGCTTTTACATGCCACTGACACAAGGGCTAGTCAGGTGGTACTGGCAACGGCCACACTCAAATGGTGTTTTTTACATGCCACCTGCACAGGAGCCAGTCCAGCGGCACTGGCAATGACTTCGCTCGAATGCTTTATCACGTGCCGGCGGCATAAGTGCCAGTAAGGCAACACTGATAATGATCACGCTCAAATGGCTGTATATATATCATGTTGTGCCATCCGGTTTCACCAGTCCTCAGTCAAATCGTCCAACCCATGCTAGCATGGAAGGCGGACGTTAAACGACGATGATGATGATGATGATGAAATATAGCCTATTAGACTGCAGATAGGTACCACAAGGAGATATAATCTACTTAGCTGTATGTAAATATCACATAAAAGTACAGTCCACCTACCTGTAAAAAGGTACCATGTGATTGTACAGTATACATAGTTTGTGTGTGTGTGTGTGTGTGTGTATGAGGTCTGATCAATAAGTATCTGGACTGTTGCCATAGTAATGAGGCTAAAGCACGCAGAATGAAGCTGCTTGGCACAAATTGACCTTGAACTCTGCTGTGCATGTGCACTAAGTTTTTAACATACTAGCTCACTCTTGCTTGGAAGGAAGGTGTGTGGCATGGGATCATCACATTGACCATGACAGAGAAAGTTGTCATCGTGATACCTGCTCAGGGGCCTACGTGAAGTTGCAGAAAGTGTATGGAGAGGAGTGTATGAGTTGCATACAAGTGTACGAGTGGTTCAGACGTTTCCAAGATGGCTAAAAAAATGTTGATATTGACGAACATTCTGGGAGTCCTGTAACCAGCAGAACTGAGAAAAACATCACAGAAGTGCATGCAGCTGTGAGGGGAAATCATCGAATCACCATCCATGAGTTATCAGAGGATGTGCAGATTAGTTACGGTTCAATTCAGTTCAACATTACTCCAGAAGATTTGGGTATGAAACGCACGTCTGCCAAGCTTGTGCCAAAACTGCTTTCAGCTGACCAAAAGGACACTTGGGTTTCAGTGGCACAAGATCTCCTTGATTGTGTTGAGAATGATGAAATCTTTTTGAAAACTTTGTGTAGGCCCATGAGCAGGTATGACCAAGCCTTTTGGCAAAATTTGATGCAAATTTTTTGCTCAACTTTCTCTGTCATGGTCAATGCAATGATCACACACTACACACCTTCCTTCCAAGCACTTCTGTAAACAGTGGAAATGAGCTAAAACATTAAAATTTAGTGCATATGCACAGCAAAGCTCAAGGTCAATCTGTGCCAAGTGGCTTCATTCTCCATCCTTTAGCTTTGCTACTATAGCAGCAGTCCAGATACTCAGTGATCAGATCTCCCCCCACCCCCACACACATCAGAAGAATTAAGATAAATCTTAATTTTCCACTACATATGTTCTGTGTATCATAACCAGTAACACTGCTAAGTACAGTTGTTGATTAACCACTGCACTGGAAACTGACTGGATGATGGTAACCTATGTGCAGTTCTAACTCATACAGTAGAAGACATCAGACATCTAACTGTATCCACAAGATGTGCATAATGCAACTATGTAACCCTGTTTGAATTAACTTATGACCAAAGACATTCAGTCATGAATATTTTATGGGTGTCTGGGACTAATTTTATCTAATGTATGTATTCTGTAATATGGCAAAGTGTGATTTGAGAGGGGATTTGGCTACTATTTTCAGCTGGTTGTATGACCATTTAGAAGTCCTCTTATTGACTTAAGTTCCCTGTTATTATTATTGTTGTTGTTACTACTTCTGGTTTACCTCTCAGTAATAATGTCCTTAATATGTTCTCTCTCTCTTTCTCTCTCTACAGAACACCCTTGAAAAATGTTCAGTTTGTTCAAAACCTGTTATTGATCGGGTAAGTAGAGTTATTGGTCTCATTGTTGTGCTGATATTGTGATGTAGAGACAAGTCAGGCAGGTTGTCTCTGCACATCTTGCAGGTGCCGCCGATATACAAAGTTCCTAGTCTTAACATTAAAAGCATGAAACTAGGTATTAGTATTTTTGGGTCGATAACTGATGAAGTATTAGGGTTGTCGTGTCTGTCCTACATGTACATTTTGTAGTATATATATATATATAGTCTATATATAGCTAATTGATTGATTAATTAATTTAATCAATTAATTTTACCCTTTTATTATTAATTATATATATATATATATATATATGTATGTATATATAAGGATTTACTTTTCGTAATGAGATAAAAAAACCAAGGCTGTGTATAATATAGAACATTTATAAATAGAAGGTCTTACAGCTGTTTCCAGGATATTTATTATATCCCTTTAACGGAGACGGTGTGAGAGGATGGTTAAGCAATAGTTAGTTTAGATAAGATAGGAAATAGAGAGTAAATGTAGGGATATTGTATTTGTAAATCCATTGTTTAGGCAGAATGGTATACATATAAGATTCCAATATATACATATGATGGACTCTCCCATCGTTAGACGATGTATCAGAGTTCAACTATTTCTTACCGAACAACCACACAGATGATTTGTTTATAGTGATCAAATGTTTGTGTAGACATAAGCTCACTCCCTCCATCAAATTGACATTACCTGTACAGGTGCACCATGTTCCACATGTCAGATGATGAAATGATCGCAGAGCAACGTGAAATGAAGTGAACAGTGAACAGGTCACCCTAACCAGTGAACAGGTCACGGTTTCAAAACAACGAAAATATTTTGACGCAAATTAGATTTAAATGTTGAAGTGAATCTAACGGCTTTTGTGTGTTTTTAATTGGCTTATAAACATCTTCCACACTGCAATTGTTTTTGTTTCAGTACCTGATCTCAGATCAAGTTACTTGGTATGCAAGTACATCTCTGAGAGTAACGGTTTTTTTGTTATATTTCTGCTGCTTTTAAATAAAGTATATATATATATATATATATATATATATCTAAGTTTGTTTATGAGAATAGTTTTTCAATATGCATTTAAAAGGTCCTGTATAATAATGCTGGGTACAGCCTGATGATAGCAACTGGCAGTAGCAATTTTTGGGGTTGCATCAAGCTGTGCTGATAATGTAGGATAAATATAGTAATAATAATAATCCGTGGATTATTTATAAATATTTCTATGCATTGCTACGCGCATTTCCACAAATCACATGTTTCTTATGATCATAGTCTGTATTCCTGGTATGACTATTGTACAGTCCTTAGTATCCATGGACATCAGGTGGATCATGGTTCATGTGTACATTTCTTCAGGCGATATGGCATTAACATTAGAAGCAGTGGATGTATAACGGAGGGTTGCTTATCAATTTTGACCAAGGGAACGGTTGATTGGGGTATGTGGGTAGTTCTGTGTGTATTTGGTGGGGAGGAGTAGAAGATGATGGAAAGAGACAAAGGAATGGTAGTTATAAAGGAGAGGGAGGTGTGTGTGGTAATGTTAGATTTGTTTTGATATTTGAGCATGCAGGTGGCAGGATGGGTAGTGTAGTTCAATCCTGGATTAAGTTTTTCATTGAATAAATTTTTTTTATTGAACTTTGTTGTATTTTTAATTAATTTTTCTTTTTCTTTTTTCTCTTTCCTCCTCCTCCTCCCAAACACACTCTTACTCCAACCCTTCCTCCCTCTACTTCTCTTTTCCCTCTGATTCTTTTCCTCCATTCTCTTCTCTCTCTCTCTTTCTCCTTTAACTCCTCTTCCATCTCTCTCTCTAACTCTTTCTCCTTCTCCTCTCATTTAACCCCTCCTCCACCCCTCTCTTATAAACTCTTCCTCCACCCATTTCTCCTATAATTTCTCCCCTCCCCTCCCCTCTCTTGCTTTCTCTTTCCACTTTTTTTTATCTCCAATTCTTTTCCTATCTCCTGCCACCACTCTCCCTCCCTCCTTCTCTCTGCCAATTACTTCCCTCCTTCCTTCATTCCTCTCTCTCTCCCACCACCACTCAACCCACCAATATGATCACTATGGCACTGCTACCAGTTGTTGAGAGCTACGGGCAAACCCTACCATCCTTCCTGTTTCACATGTGTGGTCTGTGGTAAAAGTCTTGATGGTGTGCCTTTTACAGTCGATGCTACCAACCAAATTCATTGTATTGATGACTTCCATAAGTAAGTCACAGCTTTTATCTTCTACTCTTCCTCTCACTCACACACACACACACACACACACAAATTCATCTCCTTATATAATAATAAGCATAGTGTTTTTATATATTTGTATATATATATATATATATATCATCATCATCATCATCATCGTCGTTTGACGTCTGGGTTGGACGATTTGACTGGGGACTGGTGGACCAGATGGCTACACCAGGCTCCAATCTGATTTGGCAGAGTTTCTACAGCTGGATGCCCTTCCTAACGCCAACCACTCTGAGAGTGTAGTGGATGCTTTTTATGTGCCACCAGCATGAGGGCCAGTCCGGCAGTACTGGCAACAACCACGATCAAATGGTGTATTTTACGTATCACCTGCACAGGAGCCAGTCCGGCAGTACTGGCAACAGCCACGCTCAAATGGTGTATTTTACGTGCCACCTGCACAGGAGTCAGTCCAATATATATAATAAAAGAATATATGCATATATACATACATGTATGTACATACCTACATCTACCTGTATATATAGATGCATATCTGGGTACAGGACGTTGCAAACAAAACGTAGACAAATTGATAAACAGAGTACAGAAAACACACAGGCCACATAGAGAACATTTCCTTCATCTGCTACCACCATTCTAACACTGGCATTTCAAAGAGTTAGGGCAAATATATATATATATATATATTTGTCCAGAATCCCGTTGGATGCGGAGGAAAGAAAATAGTAATTCAGTGAAGGAAAAGTAGTGAGAGTAATAGCCCTGACTGAGTGGGAGTGAGAGAAAGTAATAGCAATGAGAGAAAGGAAGGGGTGATAGATGAATAAGGAAGGAAGAGCTGAGAAAAAAAATCAGCGTTTCAACTCTGTGTGAGCATATGTGTGTATGTGTGTGTGTGTGTACAAGGGAAGTATGTGAATATTTGTATGTGTGATTATTATGGACCTTATTTATATATAAAATACTTCAGTTAGCTGTCGTTATTGATGGCATGTGATCAGCTAGTGTGTAATATATTGTAATTGAGGGTATAAAATATGGATGGACGTACTAGATGCACTCCAATTCCAGCTGTACATAGTCAGGAGAAAAAAATTTTAGTGCATTAAAGCATGTAATGCAGACCCCTAACTTAGCAGATAGGATCTGGGGGTGATTATTTTGAGACATTTTTGGAGGAAATAATGCATTCCTTATGTGCCATCAAATACAGTATATGTATAGATATATCTGTGTGCGTTTGTATGTGTGCATATGATGGACTTTTCCATTGAAGACAAATTATGAACGTTCAGCTTTTGACAAATGACTTGCACGAATGATTTGTTTATAGTGATCAAATTTTCGTGCCACATATTGGCTCACTCCCTCCATCACATCAACGTCGTCTGAACAGGTGCACGGTGTGCCGTGCATCAGGTGTCGAAGTGATTGCAAGAGCATTGTGAGATGGGGTGTTTTGCTCCAGAACACAATGTGCCACCTGGTCTACGAATTGGAGCCATGATTTCCTGATTACGACCACAACACCTCATGCACACACGCACACACATTGTGTTTACATACATACTTTCATACATATGTACAATGTATATGAGTGTGTGTCTGCATGTATACCTGTATATTATGTATATGGATGAATGTATGTATATATTCACAAGATGTATGTTAGTATATTTGAAAAAATGAATAGAAATGACTTTTCTGATAATTTTTTTCTCTTAAAAAATTAACTGATTTATAAATATTTATAAATATTAAAGTGGAAAAATTATCAAGACGAGCCATTTCTATTCATGCTTTCAAATACATAGTACTCTACCAAGGACTTTCTATTTTTATCTATCTCTCTCTCTATAAATATTTGGCCGAGTGGTTAACGCAATTATATATATATGTTTGAGTGTGTGTGTATGTATATATGTATGTATGTCTGTGTGTATATATGTATGTGTGTGTGTATATATGTATGTATATGTGTATGTATATTTGTATGTATATATGTATGTATGTATATATGTGTGTGTGTGTCTATATATGTATATATATGTATGTATATATTATGTATATATTATATATATGTGTGTGTGTCTGTATATATATGTATATATATATATATATGTGTATATATATATGTGTCTGTATATATGTATATGTGTATATGTATATGTGTATATATGTATATATGTTTTTATATATGTGCATATATATGTGTGTATCATC
>NC_069006.1:11215513-11221333 GCF_001194135.2 Octopus bimaculoides | reverse complement strand
TTATGTGCCACCTGCACAGGAGCCAGTCCAGCAGCACTGGCAACGACTTCGCTCAAATGTTTTTTCACGTGCCATATGTATATATGTGTATATATGTATATATAAATGTATATATGTGTGTGTGTGTGTGTGTGTGTGTGTGTGTATATATGTGTATATATGTATACATATATATAAAACAGTTTAACTAGGTGTTAAACAACCATCTTAAATATCTGAAGAATTTACTGTTTTTTTAAAATCTAAATCAATAACAATGTTATGAACTATATATATATATATATATATATATATATATATATAATAGATATAATGTAATTATCTACTTATTTATGTGTCTATCTGTATCACACACACACACACACACACATATATATGTAATATTACTGTTGTTATATTTTCAATAGAAAATTTGCCCCTCGCTGTTGTGTGTGTCAACTGCCGATTATGCCCGACCCTGGCAAGGAGGAGACAGTGCGTGTGGTAGCTATGGACAGAAGCTTCCATGTGCACTGCTACTGCTGTGAGGTAAGTTTCCATAACATTTCATTCTCATCTTTGTGACCTCTTACTAAAATACCGAAGTCTAACCAAATTATTATTTTCTCCTGGGTATGATTTTAAACTGCATCTGGTAGTGGGACCCTACTTTCACAATTCCAGGGTGTGTGGAACTATCTCCTAGCCTTTGTTGTTTCCTGGTCTAGAGAGTAGTAGCACCTGTTAGGACAGCTGTGTTTTAATTAACATGTCATGGAATTGCTTCCAAAAGAAGGTCCCCTAGAGATATTCTTATTGGACCCAGGGCAGATGATACCCTTCAGCCCTTTAGCTGCTCATCTAAGAGAAGGTAACTCCATACAGATCTTACATCCTGATAACCACTAGGATCATGGCACTTGGGTGGTGGATGTTAAGCATGGGGGGGTGTGGTTAACAAGTTTACCGTACAACCTCGAGGTTCTGAGTTTGATCTGCCCCACACAGAATCTAGGGTTGCCTTCTGGGGTTGACCAGTGCCTTTGTCAGTGAGATTAAGGGGATTGAACCTGCAAGGATAGCCATTAGAAAGTATGATTACCTATTCTTGTGTCATTGACCTAATGTGTCATTTGGTTTAACATTGAGTGAGAGAGAGATTTGTAATGGAAACCCTACAGAAGGTCTTAGGTCACTTTATGTTGAGGAGCCACAGGTCAAGGATAAAAGTAAGTGACCATGGTCTGTATTACACAAAAGTATGAGGGTATTATATCCACTACCAGTATTACATAAGGGTATTACAACCACAGCCTGTATTACATAAAGGTATAAATGTATTACATAAGGGTATTTCAGCCACTACCTGTATATGATAAGGGTATTGCTGTCACTACCTGTATTACATAAGCGTATAAATGTATTACAGTCTCTACCTGTATTACATAAGGATATTTCAGCCACTACCCGTATATGATAAGGGTATAAGAGTCGATGGGGACCTAGAAAATATTTAAGTGTTTTGGGTGTATGACAATAATAAAATGCAGTGGTTTAGAGAAACTAATCAACAAGTCTTTAATTAAAATTAAAATAATGTTAAAATTTAAACCTAATCAACAATATTAATCTATTTTTTGTCTCTTTTTTTTCTTCATTGTTTCAAGGATTGTGGAATGCTGTTATCATCAGAAGCTGAAGGACGAGGCTGCTACCCTCTCGATGATCACATACTCTGTAAAATCTGCAATGCGAAGCGTATTCAGGCACTCACCACCAAAATGACTACAGAACTGTAAACGTCACCAAGGGGAATGTTATGACATGTTCCTGGGTCAGAGACTCTGGCTTTTCTCTCTCTGACAGATCCACATGTTCCTGTTTTCACAGATTCATATAATACTCCTGTCTCATAGAGCTACACACATATATAAGTGTGTGTGAGTATATATATATATGTATGTAGGCACACATACACATTCTCCTATTTGACAGATTCATTCATATACTCCAATCTAATATATATATATATTTATTATTTATTATACTTATACAAGAAGAAGGGTGGCTGACTTCAAAGTTTTGACTTGCGATGCTTCATTTGACTTTGGAATTTCCGTTTACTAGCCTTTGGCTACCAGACCAAAACTTCAAAGTCACTGCCACTTCTCTTGTAAAAGGATAATAAATATGTACTCTTCCCAAAAGTATTGAGTAATTCTTCAGTATGATGTCTAATTGTTTTTATTATAACTCAATATAAAAACAAACCTTAATTTATATATATATATATATATATATATAAGTATATATTTACTGCTATACAGATTGTTCATCTCTCTTATGCACACACTTCATACTTTACTCTGATGTCTCAGTATCCAACCCCACCCCCTCCACACACACATCGAAGCGTTTTTTTTCTTCTTGTTTTTCTAGATTTTTTTTATTTGTTACCCAAATACTAAACCTGCTGATGCCCACCATATATCTGTGTATGTGCGTGTTTATCTATTTTTCCTTCTACATACCTTCAAGGCAGTGCTCCAGCATGGCTGTAGTCAAGTGACTGAAACAAATAAAAGTTAAAAGATATTTCTAACAATTAAATACCAATCTCTGTGAATATCTACATCTTTGTCTACCTGCCAATCTCTCTTCCTGGCTGCCTGTCTGTTTGTCTATCTGTCTACCTACCTATTTTTCTATCTGCCTCTCCATCTATTAATCACTCTTCCTAGCTGCCTGCCTATTTGTCTCTATCAGTCTGTCTGTCTATTTACTAATATATCTGTGTGTCTATTTATTAGTCTATCTGTCTGTGTAGCTATTGTCTATCTCTATATCTGTCTGTATATCTATCTATCTATCTCTGTCTGTCTATCTATCTATCTATCTATCTGTTTGTCTATTTATTTATCTATCTGTCTGTCTATTTATCTATTTGTCTGTCTATTTATCTATTTGTCTGTCTTTATCTATCTGTCTGCCTGTCTATTTATCTATCTGTCTGTCAGTCAGTCAGTTTATTAGTCTGTCTATGTGTCTACCTATTGATCTGTCCATTTATGTCTTTTTCTCTCTGTTTGTCAATCATTCTGTGTGTCTGTTTGTCTCAAAAGCTTTCTGGTGAATTCTTGGAACCAACTCAAAGAATCTCTCTAGTTTAATGCATACACGCAGACACACATTTTCTTTGTGTTCCAGATGAAAGGCTGCGACCATACTGGAGCACACAAATTATTGTCGTATGTTTTCCATAATTTCTGTAATGTCTGTTGGTTCTTATCAATCACCCAGAATTTGTTTAGAGACATCAACAGAGACAGAAGTATTTTGGCATTATATAAAACTGTGGTAATTAAATAGATAATCTGACAAAATTCCTTGCAGTATTTCGTTACATACCTTTACATTCTGAGTTCAAACCCCACCGAAGTCAACCTTGCCTTTCATCTTTCTGGTGGGAGCAGTTGACATTACCCTTCTCCCCAACCCCCAAATTTGTGATCTGGTGCCTGTTTTAGGCATAATGTTTAACTGATCCTTGTTTTAGTATAGTAGTGTTTATTTAAAACAATAACTACAATAACCACCATTGAAACAGGTGTAGAGAAGCTTTTGACATCATTATGAAGGCAGTGAGCTGGAAGAATTTTTAGAGCATTGAAAAAACCCCCAAAAAAACAACAAAAAATGCCTTGTGGTATTCTGGCTCTTTTTTACATTCTGAGGTTGAAGAAATAATGTACCAATCAATAAATGTGATCAATAGTATTGACTACTCCCCCTCCCCTCAAAATTGCTGCCCTTGTATTTAAATTCGAAATCATTATTATTATGGCAGCAAATTGGAAGAACTGACACAGCATTGGAAAAAAATGACTTTCGGTATTTTTCTCAGTTCTTTATGCTCTGAGTTCAAATTCCACTCAGGTCAACTTTACCTTTTATCCTCTTATAGTTGATATAAAAAAAAGGACCAGTCAAGTACTGGAGTTGATTGTATTGACTTATCCCCCCCCCATTAAAATTGCTGGCCTTGTACCTAAATTAGATGTTGTTGTTGGGGGCAGTCCCTGTGGTGTGGAGGTGGTGAGTGCTTGGCAAATCTGAATTTTGAGATTTGGGTTCAATTCTTAATTGGAACCGCTTCACTTCCATCTGACATCTGTAATGTTCTTCGTTTTTTTGAAAAAAAAGAAAAAAGAAAAAGCATGAAACTTAATTTACAACATCCTATGAATCTCTCTCACACACATATTGACAATAACAGAAATTATTATAATTATTATTATTTCTATAATTATCATATATTAATATAATAAACCATATTATTAATTATACATTGTTGCTGTTATCATTTGGGAAATGCATGAATATCACACAATCTTGTTTCTTTTCTCCATATGTGTCCATGTGAATATGTGAGTTATGTATGTGTGTGATTGTGTGCAATATATATATATAATTCCCCCTGTAACCTAGCAGGTGGTGCTTGAGGTGTGGTACAAAGTGCTTGGCATGAATGTCATGACTTGCACATCGTCTCTTCCCAAACAATCTAAGAGCTTTCCAGTATATAGAAGAAAAAAATGTCATGTGATTAAGAAGTTTGCTTCTCAACTACATGGTTTCAGGTTCAGTCTCACTGCATGTTACTTTGAGCAAGTATCTTCTGCTATAAACCAGAACTGACCAAAGCCTTGAGAATGAATTTGGTAAAAGGAAAACAAAGAAGTTTGTCATGTATGTATGTATGTATGTGTGTTACCTGCTTTGATTTCATGTGGTTGCTGTAAATGAGTGTCACTGTCATACGAGCTGTGTCCGTTGTTTAAAATCTTCAGTGTCTTGGAGAAATATCACCTTGCTCACAAACAGGTGAAGGTTGGTGACAGGAAAGGTATTTGGCTGTAGAAAAATCTGCCTCAACCAATTCTGCCTGACCCATGCAATCATGGAAAGGTGGATGTTAAAACGATGATGATGATAAGTATATAAATGTGTGTGTGTGTGTGTGTGTTTGTAGCCCCTTGTCTTGACATTGCATGACAATTGTAAGCAAGCATCACTGTTATACAAGCAGTGTCATTTGATTTCAATCTTCTATGAAAACACCATATGTCCGGAGATAATCAAGGAAGACCTCCAGAGGTTCAATGTCATCTTAGAGGATAAGGAGCAGCTGGCACAGGACTGCCAGTGATGGAGAGCACTGGTGGGCCTTGTTGGCTCTATGCACAATGATGCCTCTGGGACCACTAACCTAGGATGACCCCACCAGCCCCATCAAGCAAGAGCATGAAGCAAAGCAAGCAGAAATAATGAAGCATGAATATATGTCCAGTCATGGAGGGAAATATAACTTTGCTTGAAAATAAGCGAGGGTTGGTGACAGGAAGGGTATCTGGTCTTAGAGAATATTCCTCAACAAATAAGTATTGGAAACAGCTGTAAGCCAAATTTGCTCCAATAAAGGAATTATATGTAACGACCATCATTTTAACTTGTTTCTTATATACAGGGTGTCCACAAAGTCTGGGTACATGGGATTAACACATACTTTAAGAAATAATAATTTCTTATATTTAATTATGATTTATGATTTTATTTAGCCAGACTTTGTGGACACCATGTATATATATATATATATATATATATATACACACACACACCAGAGTAAGCACATAAATACGAAACAAGGTGGCAAAAATAGTACTCGAATACCAGAGGTAGAGTAGTATGCTTTATTAAAAAGCAGCAAAAATTATCACAAAAACTGTTACTCAAAGTTTCACGTTCTCATTCGTTGGACAGTTCTAAACAAAACTGTCCAAT
>NC_069006.1:11211427-11215503 GCF_001194135.2 Octopus bimaculoides | reverse complement strand
ATATATATATATATATATAATAATAAAAAGTAATATTTCATGTGCCTGTTTTTACAGGATTACATATTGTATATCTTAAGCCTTACCCCAGTACAAATTTAAGGTCATACTTCCATATTTATCTAGGAATTTGCAAATTATTAACTGGTTAAAATAATTTATATTTGCCATACCCTGAAAAATAATTATGTAATTAAAGAAAAAAAGATTCATAAATTTGTTCATTGATATTAAAACTTTATTAACGATTGCTGCCTTTCTTGTTTATGAGTAATGCAGAGTTGCCATGTAGCTTGTCTACTATAACAACCATACTTTTGTCCCTTCTTTTATACTTCAATTTCTCAACATCTGACATAAAGCCACCTTCCTCCTACCATACTTCTTTCCTTCTCAGTCAAGCTGGGACCCATTAGTCTTGCAAGTTACATGGTGACCTCACTAGTGCTGGTACCATGTAAAAAGTATCCAGTACAGTCTATAAAGTGGTTGGCATTTGGAAGGGCATCCTTCTGTTGCAACAATACCAAAACTCTGACATTGGAGCACAGGTGATCCTCCAACCCATTGGATCCTGTTGACCTTGCAGCCTGTGCCAGCAAAGAAAGTGGACATTGAATAATGATGGGGAAAGCATAACACCCTCATGTTTTTGCCTGTGAATATATAAAAATCTTATCTAATGCAGTTGATTGTTGAACAGATGGATGTGTGACCTGTTTTCTCACTTTTTTCTTCTTCAACCAATCAGAGCTGTGTGTGTATTATTAACTTTTCATATTTCAATACGTTCACAAGTATTTTTGCTTGCATCCTATCATGCTATTTCTCTTCTTTAAACATTTGATCATTGGTAACATGAAACTCAAGAGTTATGGTTCAAAAGGCTTCATTGGTAGATGTATGTGTGTGTGTGAACATCCTTTGGAAGCTTTCCAGTTTCCGAAAAGACAGGATGGCCATGGTTGCAATTGTCTTCGATCTGTGACTGCTGGATCACAACTGAGTTGGGGGAGGGTTAAACAATATACATACACACAGACATACATTCACTCACAAACACAAACACACAAGGTAAAACAAATAATCAATTTGAACAACTTTGCTTTATTTCTTGTTGAACATCCTGAAAAGAATAACTGTGAGGAGGAAGAGGAAGGGATAGATGGCAGTGGGAGTAAAGGAATCCTTACTATTGTGTGTTGTTGCTACAGTGATCATGTAGTCACTGCAGTTGTTGTTATTGTAGTTGTTTTTGTTGTTGTAACTGTTGTTATTGTTGTGCATCACCGATTCTTTTACGGTTGTATTATTACTTCTGTGGCTATTGTTGTGTTGCTATTTTTGTGAGTTGGTCACTACTGTTGCAAGTGTGGTTGCCATTGTTGCTATTTCTTGTGAATCGTTACTACAATTATTGTTTTTGGTTGCAGCTGTTGTCATTGTTGCTATTTTTGTGTGTTATTTCTGTCACATCTGTTATTGTTGTTGTTACAACTGCTATTGTTGTTGTTGTTGAAGACATGCAAGAGTTGACAGAAAAAACTGGTAGAATAGAAAGGAAGCTTAGACATTTAGTTAAATGTTGAGGGTGGTGTGGCTACCATGACCGGACACCACAATAGTAAAGGATGGAGGTGGTGTTGGTTCTATTATCAATGTCAGTGTTGCTAATCGAAAGCATTCTGACCATGACCATCCCTGTTTTAATTTCAGACAAACAGAAGATATTGCAATTCTAGATACGCTATATTATGTATCCTTCCTGTTTAAAGATGGTCAGGTGTGATTTGAGGACGGTTTGGCTGCTATTTCTAGCAGTTACAGCAAACTCATAGTTGAGAAGCTTCCTTGGTGATGATCATGATGCAGATGGTCGTGGTGGTGAGAGAGATCATGCCACTGAGAAATCACTGTTGAAATTAAGGCATGTATGTATGTGTTCTTTATTTGTTGATTTACAATGCTACCAATGGTTTTATGCGGAAGAATTCTGCAATTTTCTATTGTTTCATGTAAGAATGAAACAATAGAAAATTGCAGAATTTGTTAATGAAGAATATTTTTAGCCACCAAATGTGGTTTCGAACACTCGTTCTTGCTGTTTGTTACTATTGTTGGTGTTGTGTGTGTGTGTGTGTGTGTGTGTGTGTGTGTGTGTGTGTGTGTGTGTGTGTGTGTGTGTGTGTGTGTGTGTGCATACTTCTTATAAAAGGGAAGATGTTGTTTAGGTACTTGAAGTTGCTGCAAAGAAGTCTTCCTTGAAATAAAGATGTGTAGAATGTAAAAAGTAGGAGGGTGGAGGTGGTGATAGTGAGAGGGAGATCATCGTTGGAGGGGAGGAAGAGGAGGGAGAGGAGGAAGAGGTAATGGTAGTAAGAGAGAGAAGTCATCCTTAGAATAGAGGACAGGGGGAGGAAGACGTGATGGTAGTGAGAGAGAAGTGATCCTCAGAATAGAGGAGAGGGGGAGGTATGGTAGTAGTAGTGAGGGCTGGAGTCATATTTAACTAAAGCCATAGTTTGTAAAAGGAAGGGGGGTGTAGGAGGCAGTGGTAGTGAGAGGTCACGCAACAGTGAGGTCATCATTGAAATACAGGTGTATAGTCTGGAGGTACGCGTTTTCGTCCATCCTCAGTTGGTAGAATTCCTCGTCAAAGTCTTTGATGCCGTTCTCCTCCAGAGTTTTCATCATATTCAAGTTTTTGCCCTGGTACTTCCACGTGTAACTGGCAGCATGTGCATTGTATGGCAAATAACGCTCGAGTATATCTTGGATCTGTTCCTCGGAGCAAACCTACGAAAAAAACACAATCCCCATCCAGGCATCATAAAAATATATTTTCTTAATTAATTTAAAAAAATATCAATGGCTGTGTGATTAAAAAGCTTGCGTTTTGCAACTACATGGTTTCAGGTTCAATCCCAATGCACAGCACAGCACCTTGGGCAAGTGTCTTCTACTATAAAACCTGGGCCAACCAATTCCTTGTGATTGAATTTGGCAGGTAGAAACTATGTGGAAACCCATTGTGCACACACAAACACACACACATGTATATATATATGTGTGTGTGTGTGTGTGTGTGTGTGTGTGTGTGTGAGTGTGTATAAAAAGCATCCAGTCTACTCTGCAGAGTGGTAGGTGTTAGGAAGGGCATCCAGCCATAAAAACCCTGCCAAAACACAGTAACCTGGGGTAGTCTTCTACCTGGCTGGCTCCCGTCAACCATCCTACCCATGCATGCATGGAAGATGGACATTTGATGATGATGATGATGATGATATATATGCAGGGTGGACCAAAAAGTCATGCACCAAAGCATTTGACATTTTAAAAAATTCATACTATATTATTATTATATTATTATTCTGAGGTTACACCTATAAAAACAAATGGAATATAAAAGAAGGGGCTCTCTCCCTGTTTGACCAGGCTCCCATGGCTTTTATGGGTTTTCCCACGAGTAACCTTTCAAAGTGTCTCCCCCTATTGAGAGTTTTACTTGTTATATTTTTTGCTGTTATTTTAATGTTTACATGGACATCTTTCTTTTTTGCAAAACCCTTTGTTTTTATCATCCTGTGTTTGTCCTTTCATGTTTTTGATTTATATTAGCCCTTGTGGCCAATAAAACCAGAATTAATGATTATTATTATTATTATTATTATTATGTACAAGTATGTGAGTATTCATCATTATTTTATTTTATTCAATTTTTGGAAAATTGAAGCATGTCTTTGACAATTCAAGAGTGTATTGATTTTTTGGCCCACCTTGTTTATATATATATATATATATATATATACACACACACACACCATACATATATACATACATATATGGTGTGTGTCATTGAGTTTCGTCTGTCTTTACATTTGGTGTTCAAATTGCACTGAGATCAACTTTGCCTTTCATTGTTTTTGGGGTCAGTTGGACACTGGGGTTGACATAATCGACTTATCCCCTACCCTGAAATTGCTGGTCTTGTGCCAAAATTTGAAACCAGTATTATGCATAATGATAAGGTGTCGAGCTGGCAGAACCGTTAATATTCTGGGCAAAATGTTTAGCGG
>NC_069006.1:11204427-11210856 GCF_001194135.2 Octopus bimaculoides | reverse complement strand
TCGATTAAATAAGTACCAGTTATGCACCGGGGTCAATGTAATCGACTTCATCCCTTTGTCTGTCCTTATTTGTCCCCTCTTTGTTTAGCCCTTTGTGGGCAATAAAGAAATAATTATTATGGTGGTGAGCTGGCGGAATCATTAGCAAGCTGGGTAATATGCTCATTTTGTGGCATTTTGTCTGTCTTTATGTTCTGAGTTCAAATACCACCAGGTTCCACTTTGCCTTTTATCCTTTTGGGGTCAATAAAATAAGTACCAGTTGAACACTGGGGTTGATTTAATTGACTTAGCTCCTCCCCCAAAGGTGCTGACCTCGTGTCAAAATTTGAAATCATTATTATGTATGACTTACCTCAATTATTTGTTCCTGTGATGTTAACGAGTTTACAATCTTGATACGGCAAGTCTTTTGGGAGAGAAAGCCAACCAGAAAATTTTCATTCTTCCACCAGGGGCAACCAAAGTCATTTGCCCAGCTGGATTCTGGGTAAGGCGGCGGGATGTGAAGAAAGCGACCGTTTGGACAATAAGGAATAAGGCAGTGAGTTTCAGGATCAACGTATCTGCGGACCTGAAAGGGTTATTTTAAAAAGTTTCATTTGTCTATACATGTGTACATACTTATGTATGTGTGTGTGTGTATGAATGTGCAATGTCAGTGTGCATGCACAACAGTGTATGTGTCTTGAGAGAAAAGTTGGGCATAAAAAGAATCAGATGTGGTGTGTAAGAGAGACAACTGCACTGGTATGGTCATGTGTAAAGAAGTGCTGATCCCTAACGGTGGAGGGAACCTGTGGAAGAGGTAGACTCAGGAAGAAATGGGACGAGGTGGTGAAGCATGATCTTCGAATGTTGGGCCTCACGGAGGCAATGACAAGTGACCTAGACCTTTGGCGACATGCTGTGCTTGACAAGACCCATCAAGCCAAGTCAAATCGCAGTTGTGGTCAATGCCAGGGTCTTGTAACTGGCATTTTTGCTGATGGCTTGTAAAGTGTACACTTTGAACGTTGGGTGATATGCTGTGCTTGAGAAGACCAGTAAAGCCAAGCGAAATCGTAGTTGTGGCCGATGTCAGTGTTGTGTAACTGGCATCCATGTCAGTGGCATGTAAAAAGTACCTTTCAAACTTCAGGCCTCTCAGATGCAGTGACAGGTGACTGAGACCTTTGGGCAATATGCTATACTTGAGAAAACCTGACAAGCCTAGTGAGATCATAGTTGTGGTCAATGCCAGCGTTTCATAACTGGCATGTAAAAAGCACCCACTACAGTCTTGGAGCAGTTGATGCTAGGAAGGGCATCCAGCCATAGAAACCATGCCAAATTGGATTGGAACCTGGTGCAGCTCCCCAGCTTCCCAATCTGCAGTCAAACTGTCCAACCCATGCCAGCATGGAAAATGGATGTTAAATGATGATGATGATGTGTGTGTATGAATATGTGTGTATGTATGTGTATATGAGTGTGGGTGTGTATGTGTGCATGTATGAATATGTATATGTGTGTGTATAAACTTGGTTGACAGAAATTGATATGGACAAGTGTGTTCTACTACAGCTCCAAGCTGACCAAAGCCTTGTGAGTGGATTTGGTAGACAGGGCTATTGTATGTATATATATATATGTGTGTGTGTGAGCATGTATATAGATAAGAGGGGGTACCTAAAAGAAACCAGAATTTTGCAATAATATTTTATTCACTTAGTTTTTACATGTTAACACTTTTATTGCTTTCGGAGTATTCTTCATTTGAAGCAAAGCACTGGTTCAGATGCATTTTCCACTGCTGGAAGCAGTCCTAGAGCTCTTGTGAAGTGACACCGCTTAACAAATCTGTCGTTTTTTTCTTCACCTTTTCTACATCTGCAAAACATTTTTCTTTCAGTTTTTTTTTTTACATTGAAGGGAACAAAAAAAAGTTTCAGGGAGCAAGACCAGGTGGGTACATGGGGGGTCATGCCATTTTTGGTCAAAAATTGTTTCACATTCAAGACAATATGCAAAGGTGCATTGTCTCCACTTTGCCACTGGTTAGAGCATTTTCGTCTCACTGCGTCTCGCAACTGCTTCAGAACTGCCGAGTAAAATGTCCGGTTAGCAGTTTGACCAGGAAGAACAAATTCTGTGTGGACCAATTCCTTTTGCATCAATGAAACAAATCAGCATCATCTTGACATCGAACTTCACTCGGCGCGCTTTTGGGGGTGCATGGTGAAATTGAATGCTGCCATTGACTTGGCTGCTGCTTCATTTCCAAGTTGTAGCTGTAGCTCTAGCTTTCTTCACCACTGATGATCTTCGAAAAAATGTCCAGATCAACTTCCCACTGTTCTTTCAGTTCACAACACACATTCAGTTGTGACTGCTTTTGATCTTCCGTGAGCAAGCGTGGCACAAATTTTGCTGCAACTTTTTTCATTTGTAATTCCTTGCTCAAAATTCTTGGTAGGAGCTCCAGGACACACCAGTCATATTAACAAGTTCATCAATTGTTCAGTGATGGTCCTCCAAGATCAGTTTAGGAATTTTCGTGATGTTTCCATTCGTTTGGGAGGTTAATGGTTGCCTTGGATGAAGTTGGTCTTCAAGTAACAAGTGACCATTCCCAAAGTGTGAAAACCACTTGTAAACCTTTGTTTTGCTCACGGCAGTGTCCTTGTAAACAGTTTGGTGCATGAGAGCTATTTTGGCTGCCATTTTCCCCAGCGGAAAACAGAATTACATGGAATCACGCTGTCTCTACAATTCAGCTATCACAAAAATTGATGAACAGGGGAGAAACACTGCCAAATAAAAGACCCACTATGTGGCAGTACAATTCCACTCGATTGCCGGACTGATGCCTGAGGGTTGCATCAAGTGGCTTCTAGCAGCAGAAGCCTGAACTACAATGGCTTGTCCCACGGAGAACATTTCTGGTTACTTTTGGGTACCCTCTCATAGATAGATATAAATAGATATATGTGCATCAGCATGTTTGTGTGTTTGTGTGTGTGTGTGTGTGTGGGGGGGTGTTACTGTCTTCATGCTTTGTGATGGTTGTAAACAAATGTCACCGTCATACAAATGATGTCCTTCATTTCCAATCTTCTGTGAAAACATGTCTGGGCTTGCGAAAATATATCAGTCAGTTTTGAAACATTTGAGGGTTTTTGATAAGAAGAGCATCCAGCTGTAGA
This sequence comes from Octopus bimaculoides, assembly GCF_001194135.2. Taxonomy (NCBI): domain Eukaryota; kingdom Metazoa; phylum Mollusca; class Cephalopoda; order Octopoda; family Octopodidae; genus Octopus; species Octopus bimaculoides. Next base: position 11,207,668 of record NC_069006.1, on the reverse strand, counting down.
AAATCTGCCTCATCTAATCCCATCTGAGCCATACTAGCATAGAAAAGTGGATACTAAGTGATGATGATGATGATGATGGTGATAATATATCTAAATCTACATTAGAAAATTTGTACCACCTTTTAAAGACAGAACAATGTGATTTATATTTGAAGGAAATCTGGTTGCTATTTCTAGCAGGTCAAATGTCCATGCAGTGTGTCCCTTGTTAGCTTGTTGTTGCGATAAGAAGTTTAACAATACAGAAAATTCAGGGGATATATGAAAAATAAAATACTAAATATCACATTTAGAAAATACAGTGATATGAATAGAAATAAAAAGGTACAACATTGACTTCCTAGACACTATTAGTCTGGAAGCACTTCCAAATTTGCACTAGTTTACACTAAGGTGCAGGTACCGGTATTTCATAGCTATCTGTTGCCTGAATTGGCATGGACATGTCCTCCGTTTCCAGCTAGGTCATCTTACCAGGGATTTACTGTCATTTGATGCAGCAGCTGTGACCAGGAAGAGTCCCTGGCCCCACACAAGATGGCTGGACGTGATTAAAGAAGATCTGCAGAGGCTGTATGTCATCTTGGTGGATGCAGAGAGGCTGGCACAGGACTGTCAGTGATGGAGGGCAGTGGTGGGATTGGTCAGCTCTATTCATGATGATGTCTCTGGGACCACTAAACTGGGATGACCCCAGCCCCATCAAGCAAGGGCATTGAAGCAAGCGGTGTTTGTCTAATTTAGAGTTAGTCAAGGTTTGGGAAAAAAAGTAATTATCTGGAAACGCTTTGGAACCAAAGATTCTGAACAAGCAATGTTCTATCTATCTATCTATCTATCTATCTATATTAATTATATATTTATATAAATATATTACATATACATTACACACACACACACACACACTAGTTGAATGTTTATAAAAATATGCAAGTACAATGCTAACTATCCAGACACTGATGGCCCAGAACCCCTTATAATCCACACTAACTAATTAACAATAGTGTACAGGTAAGGGCCCAGGAAGAGGGGTTGTACTTGCACCCTCTAAAATTTTGTGGGTGCACAAAATTCAATATTGTACCCCCTACTTACCTTTCCATGACTTAGAAAATAATGTTTAAAAATTGATCTGTAAAAAGTAAGTTACTTGAAGTTAGGTTTCTTCACAAAGTAAGAACAAAGAATTGAAATAAATAAAGAAAACCCCACAAAATCCCTAGAAAGATATATTACTGAACCAAAGTACTCTCATAACAAGTTGATTCCAGCCCCAGAATAGCTGTCAGGTATCTCCACAAAGTTGGCTACTATGGCAGAACAGCAAGAAGGAAACCACCTCTTCTACCAGTGAATATTAAATGGAGAAAAGATTGGGCCAGTGAAATGGTGGAGAGGCCACTAGCATTTTGGGACACTGTCATATTCTCTGATGAGTCCAGAATTGTTTTATTTTCTGACATTGGTCGAGTGTGGGTCTGGAGACTCTGTGATAGAAAATTTGATGTGGAAAGATTGCAGCCAATAAAGAAACATGGCTACTATTTGGAGCAATGGTTGGTCAGAGCTGGTGGAGTGTGAGGGAAACATAAACTCAGATAAATATGTGTCCATATTGCAGAAAGGATTCTTTCCAATCTTCTCCAGTGGTGGCAAATGGGGCTCCTTGTCACACAGCTAAAAAGACCCAAGATTGGTTGGAAGAGACTGGCATTAAAAAGATTCCATGGCCAAGCCAAGCACAAGATATGAACCCTATTGAATGCCTCTGGGTCATAATGGACAGGACACTTCGTAAAAAGAACAAGAAAGCATCCTCAAACCCAGATCTTTTGAGATTGCTGCATTAAACTTGGTAAGAAATTCCCCAAGAGAACATTTGTCATCTGATCAGTAACATGCCTCATAGGGTCCTTGCATTGAAAAATGCAATGGTCATGTCTACTAAATATTAAATATTCACATTATAACAATTAATAAATAAATTTGAATGTAAAATTTCAGATTTAAATTCTAACAATTATAAGGATGACTATTTACTTCTGTTGTGTGTGTGTGTGTGTGTGTGTGTGTAGATAACAACAGCTGCAACAACCATGGCCACTCCTCCATACTAGCACAATTGATGAACTATTTAACTCCACAATCAACAGCCCTTCACAATCCAGCTATCTACTTCCTTGTTTCCTCTGAATACCACAAGTCACGCATTATCATCATGATCTAGTGCTACAAGCCTTACCACAACTGCACAACAACGACAAAAACAACAACAAAATCAGCATTGGAAGTCACTCTTCAATACTAGAACAATTGATGACCTATTAAACAGCACGATCATGAGCCATCCTCATGTTGGAAGCCTGTGTCTGTTGCACCAAGCGAAAGTACATTCAGCACACTTTGCTGTTTGAAGACCTGATTCCCTACCACAATGACACAACACCATCTGACACACTTAGCTGTAATACATGTATATAAAATCTTGTGCAATGAAAATGCTTTGGATATCCTCTTGGAAAACTTCATCACCAAAATGAGCAAGTATAGAAAAATTTTGGAAATGATTTGAAGCATTACTTTTCCATATATAATAATAATAATAAAATATCATTATACTTGTGTTTGTTTTGATATTAAGATTGAAAAAAATTGGTGCTGTTTGTAAACAAATTTGGGCCTGAGTTTGCACCCCTTAAGCAAATTTTGTTCCCAGGCCACTGTGTACAGGCACCTGTATTTCATCTTAAATATTGAAGTAAATTTAATATTTGTTTAATTTAAAGTGTTTTGATCAAGATGACCTCTCTTGGTTTAAAAAAAAAAAAATATTATCTGGAAACACTTTAGAACTAAAGATTCTCGAAAATCAAATGTATTTGTATATAGATATATATATCAGGTCATCCCATAAGTTCTGTCCGATTTTACCTTTTTTAAAATTGAATGAAATTTAATAGTATTTTAGAATGTCTAATGGAATTAAAAATTATTTTTATGCATTTGTGAACATTTAAACTAATTAGATATTATTTTACAGAATAATAGAATTAAAATTTCTTTGAATTTCTTTGATTAAAACCCTTTTTAACATGGAAGTATCCAAAGAGCATTTAAGGCACATAATGCTTTATGAGTACAAAAAAGGAAACTCTGCAGCCGAAGCGACTCGAAACATACACTCAGTTTATGGGAAAGAATGTTTGAATGAAAGAATTTGCAGAAGATGGTTTGCAAAATT
>NC_069006.1:11198014-11203723 GCF_001194135.2 Octopus bimaculoides | reverse complement strand
ATTCTCCCGACCTTGCTCCTTCAGACTACCATTTGTTTCGTAGTTTACAGAATCATTTGGGGGACATAACTTTTGCAAGCCAGGGGGAGGTCGAAACTGATATTTCAGAGTTCTTTGCTTTGAAACCAAAAGAGTTTTACATTGATGGGATTAAAAAGCTTGTAAATAGATGGAAGGAAGTCATAGATAATCAGGGAAAGTACATTGATGATTAAATTTCAATTAAATATAACATTTGATCACTTGTTTTCTTTATTCAAAATTCGGACAGAACTTATGGGATAACCTGATATATATATATATATATTAGTTGTATATTCAAATAAATATATTATATATACATTACCTAAACACACACACTAGTTCTGTATTTACATAAATATGAGTACAATTACAACACTAACTTTCCGGACATTGATGGTCTGGAACCTTTTATAATCTGCATTAATACTCAAGTGAAAACTTAGAATTTCCATGACCATCCAGACTAGTTTACTGGTACCATGAACAGACTACTACCTTGCATGTACAGTATTAGCAAACCTGTATCATTTACCCAAAATGCACAGCTACCCGTATTTCATTTAATTATTTAAGTAAATCTAATATTTGTTTAATTTCGAGTATGTTCACCAACACGACCACCCCAGTGGTTCAGAAAAATAATTGAAAACCTGGAAAGGTTCTGGAACCAAAGACTCTGGAAAATCGATGTTGAACCTGTGGCGATATGTAAAATGTAAGACTGTAAAAGATGGTTAAAGACTGAACTCACGTCATGAGTGATCTTGTCAAACCAATGGGAGATATCAGTGCCACCGACATCAAGGATTGGCTTCAAAAGTACATTTCCTAAAGAGAGACAAACACAGAAGGAAGGATTTAGTCCATGTTTGAATAATGATTTCTTTTTGGTTTCTTTTTGCTCTATTCATTTTTTATCTTTTATCTTCACCTTGCTTTGTTCATTGGATTGTGGCCATGCTGGGGCACCACCTTGAAGGTTTTTAGCCAAACAAACTGACCCTTGGAGTAAAGATTATTTGCCAACATAACATGGCAGTCCTGGTTTAGGACGAATGTTGCTGTAATTTAGCACCAGCAACATTCGTCCTAAACCAGGACTGCCATGTTATGCTGGCAAATAATCTTTACTCCAAAGTACTGTTGCTGAGTATCTCTTGTTGTGGGATTTACAAATAGTAATTTTCTAAACTGACCCCTGTACACTTATATTTTGTTAAGTTCGGTACTTATTCTAGCAGTTCCCTTTTTGCTGAACTGCTTAGTCATGGGGATGTAAACAAACCAACACATGCTAATTGGTGGTTGGGGGACAAACAAATACATACGTGTATATATGACAGTTTCACACAGTTTCCACCTCCCAAATTCACTAATTAAAAGGTGTCTTTGCAATCAGCCAATCAGCATAAAGCTAATGATCAATCAGTCATACGGACATATGCAGTGTGTCTGTGTATGAGTGTGTGCGCGTGTGTGTGTGTATGAGCGTGTGCGTGTGTGTGTGTGTCCTATCTGATGGCCCATGTAAGACAAGAACTTTAGTGAGGCACTTATTTGGTACTGCATGCTTTGAGAATTTTATAAGAGCAACAATGCAACACATGCAATGGGAAACCTATGTACAAGATATCCTAATGGTGTGGGTATTTGGAAAGACCAAAAGTCGGTTGATATTTCAGCTATTCAAAGGCAGCGAGCTGGCAGAAACATTAGCATGCCGGGTGAAATGCTTAGCAGTATTTTGTCTGTCTTTACGTTCTGAGTTCAAATTCCACCGAGGTTGACTTTGCCTTTCATCCTTTTTTTTTTGGGGGGGGGGGGGGTCAATAAATTAAGTACCAGTTCTATATTTAAGAGATGAGGAATTATGTACATTATTTACATTATTTACATTCGACGGATATTTGTCCTCATCTTGTTTGTTGTTAACACAATGTATATCAAGGTATATCAGCTGAAACACGTTAACAACAAACAAGATGAGGACAAATATCTGTCGAATGTAAATAATGTAAATTAAGTACCAGTTGCATACTTGGATCGATCTAACCGACTGACCCCCTTCCCCCCAAATTTCGGGCCTTGTGCCTAGGGTAGAAAAGAATATTTCAGCCATTCAGGGGATGCTGTCAAATGTAAAGCTTCTTTATTCAAATTGTTTTGAATAAATCAAGCAATATCTTGTAGTTTTGGGACTTCAATGATGAGATTATTCTTTTGTTCTGTTTGTTTCAGTCGTTTGACTGTGGCCATGCTGGAGCACCACCTTTAGTCGAACAAATCGACCCCAGGACTTAGTCTTTGTAAGCCTAGTACTTATTATATCAGTCTCTTTTGTCGAACTGCTAGAATACAGGGATGTAAACACACCAACATTAGTTGTCAAGCAATGGTGGGGGAACAAACACAAATACACACACACACACACACACACATATATATACACGACGAGGTTCTTTCAGTTTCCGTCTACCAAATCCACTCAAAAGGCTTTGGTCAGCCTGAGGCTATAGTAGAAGATGCCCAAGGTACTACACAGTGGAACTGAACCCAGAACCACGTGGTTTTTCTTAGGTTATCTAAGAATGATATAGTAGGGTAGGTATGAGAGGCCAAATTTGACCATTGGCCAGAGATGGTTGCTTTAAATGCTAGAAGGTTCAGAAAGTAAAAGATGTGATTTCAATCTTTTGGATGGGTATCAATCAGGAAACCCAACTGTTCACAATAACGAGGGAGTGAAAACAAAAACTGAAGTGGATTTACGTCAAAGTATTGGGGACTTATCCTGGAGGTTTAACAAACCACGGTCCTCTGTGGGAGATCAAGTGAAGCAAATTGGGAAAGTGTATAGAGAATGGAAATGAATACCTCATGAGTTGAGGATGAAGTAGTGGGTCCAACAAGATAACCCAAGAAAGGCTAAATTCATTAGACTGGGAAACTTTACTTTACATTCCCTTCTCACCAGATGTAGAACCATCAAATATTTACTGATTCAGGTCATTTGAACACTTTACCAGAGGGAAAACATTCAGAAGCTGGGGCAATGTTGAAATCGTATTTGAAACACTTTTCTCTTCTGAACAACTTGATTTTTTGTTTTGATGCACAAGGAATCAGAAAGCTGCTTTGAGGTGGGAAAATGTTATTGCCAATGATGGTGATTATATTTTGAACAAATAAATATATTTATAAATTGTTTGATGCTGATTTGAGCTCATTACATAAGATGGAACTTTACACTTTGGTACCACAATATATACACACACACACATATATATATATATATATATATATATATATATATATATACAGAGATGTACTTGCATAGCAAGTGACTTGATCTGAGATCGCGTGGTGAAACAAAAACAATTGCAGTGTGGAAGGTGTTTATAAGCCATTTAAAGAACATAAAAGCCATTAGATTCACTTCAATATTTAAATTTAATTGGTGTCAAAATATTTCAAAGTGACGAAAATATTTTGACACAAATTAAATTTAAACATCGAAGTGAATCTAACAGTTTTTGTGTGTTTTTTAAATGACTTATAAACACCTTCTATGCTGGAATTGTATATGTATCATCATCATCGTTTAACGTCCGCTTTCCATGCTAGCATGGGTTTGACAGTTTGACTGAGGACTGGCGAACCAGATGGCTGCACCAGGCTCCAATCTGATGTGACAGAGTTTCTACAGCTGGATGCCTTTCCTAACGCCAACCACTCCGAGAGTGTAGTGGGTGAGCCCATGCCAGCATGGAAAGTGGATATTAAATGATGATGATGATATATATGTATATATATTTTGTGTAGAATTCAATATATTTGTGTATGAAGTGTCATTTGAGTACAGAGTGGTATTAAGAAAACAGTTCATGTTTGAGGCTCTGATGAAGCTGTAAGGTTTTACTCAGGCACTCAACTATGAGTTCACCATATCTAGTGGAAACAGCTGTAAGCTAATGAAATTCACAAGATAATCGTTTATTCTTTTGTAATCTCTTTTCTTATATATCTATGCACACATGCTATATTTGATTATATATAAAGCATGCTATTTTATACTTAATTTGAACTGAAAAAAATCTGGAGTGTGACATACAGGGGGGAAAGCTAAAACTATGAAGGAAAAAATATTTTGTACTAAGATTTAACACTGAATTAGGGATGCAACTTATTCATGAATAAAAATGGTGTGTATTTATGTATATGTGTATGTATATATATGTATATGTATATATATATATATATATATATAGCAATTGAATAATTGTTACATATTATATTACAGATATATACAGGGTGTCCACAAAGTCTGGGTACAGGGAGTAAATAAAATCATAACATAAACAATTAAATATAAGAAATAATAATTTTCCTTTTTTACTTTTTCTGGGGTATGTTGAAAGAGAAAGTTTACTCAATAAAGATTACAGATTTAAACCACATGAGAGAACACATTACCAGTCAGTGTGCTGAAACTGATGGCAACGTAGACTTGTTTAATCAAGTTCACCTGGATTTTGCAAGGTGCATCAAGTTATGCATTGAAAATGATAGAAATCATTTTGAAAATATTATTTATTAACATTAAAATTAAATAAAATTGTTTTGTTTTAAAAGCATGTGTTAATCCCCATGTACCCAGACTTTGTGGACACCCTGTATATCTATCTATCTATCTATCTATCTATCTATCTATCTATCTATCTATCTATCTATCTATATATATATATAATATATATATATGTAAGTGCCGACTGAGATTGGTGTGCATGGGTGACTGCTGGTCTTCCACAAACAATCTTGTCCGGACTTGTGCCTCAGAGGGGAAATTTCCAGATGCAAATCCCATAGTCATTCATGTCTGAATGGGTCTTTACCCTTCTCTCTCTCTCTCTCTTTCTCTCACTCTCTCTCTCTCTCTCTATATATATATATATACACACACACATATAGTATTATAGTATGTAGGTAGGATTACAATGCAAATTTGCTATTATTTGATACTCTGTATTTTTTGTGGTGCCTAGGGGCAGCAAAAGGAAAGGCCGCCCTGGGTGGCACTCACTTTAGCTACGTTAGTCTATCCATCTATCTATCTATTTATCTCTCTCTCTCTCTAACCAGCTGTCTGTCTGAATATTTCTAGTCGTCAATCCATCACTCTCTCCCTCCTTCATTTCCTTCATTCTCCCTCCCACCCCTCTCCTATCTATTCATCAATCTATTTGTCTGTCTGTCTGTACATGTGTATGTATACATATGGAATTAAGTGCTATGTTTATTTCTTTTCATTTGTTTAGCTTGTAAACATCTAGCATCTTGCTAATTTGAGAACACAGATTTAGTGGTAAGACAGTTTGACATCTATTTTTAGCATACAAAGGATCCACATAGTGGTCTCTCCAATTGTTATATATATATATATATATACACACTCTTTTTACTCTTTTACTTGCTTCAGTCATTTGACTGTGGCCATGCTGGAGCACCGCCTTTAGTCGAGCAAATCAACCCCAGGACTTATTCTTTGTAAGCCTAGTACTTATTCTATCGATCTCTTTTGCCGAACTGCTAAGCTACGGGGACGTAAACACACCAGCATCGGTTGTCAAGCGATGTTGGGGGGACAAACACAGACACACAAACATACATATATGTGCATATATATAC
>NC_069006.1:11194296-11196174 GCF_001194135.2 Octopus bimaculoides | reverse complement strand
ACCTGTATTTATAGAAATTTTCAAGATTTGAATTTGGAATTTGTTATGAATATAACGAAATTGTTTCATTGTTAGATTTTACTAACCTACAAACATTTTATTTCAAAAATTTACATGTGTATATATGGGGTCCACAGCTGACAAGATAGCTCTCAGGGAGGCCATTGCAAAATAAGGTTGGGAACCCCTGCTGATCTGCAATTTTGCATTCGATGTCTTCTGGTTTATGAAATAATTTCATAAAAAAAAACACATTAGTCTGATAGGGGGGGGGGACATCTGTCTCTTTGTCTATCCATCTATCTTGCCCACCCTTCTATCGCCGTATCACCCCTCTCTCTCTTTAATTAGTCAATTAATCAATCAACCTCCCTTCCTCCAGTCAATCTTTTACTTCTAAAGACCCCTCCATATTTATAAGATTGAGAAATATTCATGCGTTTCTCAAAAAATATTAATTATCTCCAAGAAGTGAACTAGCTTCATCCAAGAATTGAACCTTCTTAAAATTGTCAGTTCCTATTCATCAATACGAGGGCGTCTCCACATGGTCATACAAAGTGCTAGAAATAAGAGTCAAACTTTCGTTACATGACACAACCGTATTGAAAAGGCATAAAAAAAAGACAAGGTTATATTGAATAATGTAGCTCTACATATAATGACAATGAGATGAATGGAGTGACCATGGTTGGAATGTCTTTGATCATGGTTCTGCCAGTGTCAGGGTTGAACGGAAAGTTGAAAAACACAGGATTTAGTTACCTAGCTACACAGTGTTACATAGTTCCGTAACTCAGGTTTTACCAACACTAAACAATAAAAGCAATTTATAAATATAACTAAAAAATACATATTTATCAGAAATTTTCTTTAACATAAATAAATGTTTATCCTAATTAATATTTATTATTTCAACGGGATTTGTTGACATAATTAGTTTCGTATTCACTTGATAAATCCAACATGGGAGAAGTCTTGGTAAATATTTCTTGCATTTTACATTATTTCTCTCTATTTTTCTATCTCTTTGCTCTATTATATCAATATACTTCATATATTTGGAGTAGTTTGTATGCATTTCATACACACATACATATATTTCCTCTAATATATTTATATATTTCTGCATGAATGAATTTACTTGTGTTTACAAACGATGGAAGAACGCAAAACTACAAATGTATGAATCCTTATTGTCTTTGTTTCTTTATAACTTTCCGAGAAATCTATATTTGCAAATGAAATTTTCCAGAGAATTTAGATAGTGTAGATTTGAGTTATATTGGAACTTGCTGTGAAAATGTTTTCGGATAATCCACACCTGGAATTATTTCCTCATAACTTACTGAAAATTGGATATTTTTAAATAAAATTTTTCTGCCAATACCTTTCATATTGTGTAGATTAATATTATGTCGGAATCTGATGTAGTTAAAAAAAAATGGTGGGGTTGGGGATGACCAGATACTTCACACACTTTGACTGTATTTTCTTCAGACGTTTTGATGAGGTGTGTGAATTATTCTTTTCTACTCTTGGCACAAGGCCCGAAATTTTGGGAGATCGACCTCAGTACGCAACTGGTACTTGATTTATCGACCCCGAAAGGATGAAAAGCAAAGTCGATCTCGGCAGAATTTGAACGTAAAGACAGACGAAATACCGCTAAACATTTCGCCCTGCGTGTTAACGTTTCTTATTTCTTTATTGCCCGCAAGAGACTAAACATAGAGGGGACAAACAAGGACAGACAAAGGGATTAAGTCGATTATATCGACCCAGTGCGTAACTGGTACTCATTTAATCGACCCCGAAAGGATGAAAAGCAAAGTCGACCTCGGCTGAATTTGAACTCAGAACGTAACAGCAGACGAA
>NC_069006.1:11185892-11193598 GCF_001194135.2 Octopus bimaculoides | reverse complement strand
ATATATATATATATATATATACACACGACAGGCTGGTTTCAGTCTGGGTCTACCAAATCCACTCACAAAGCTCTGGTCAGCCCAATGCTATTGTAGAAGACACTCAAGATGCCACACAGTGGGACTGAACCTCGAACCATGTGGTTGGGAAGTAAGCTTCTTACCACACAGTCAAAAATGAAGTTTCTTAAATCGTTACTCTGAGATTCATGTTGGTTATTAATTATTTTACTTCAAACTTGGAGTAAATGTTCTAAAGGAATAATTACATTGATTCCATATATTAAATGTCTCTTCTAAGTGTGTGTGTGTATTATATATACATACATACATATATATATATTTATTTTTATTTTATGCGCCCTTTTAAAGCCTAGCCAGGCTCATAGGCCTGGTTTCCCGGTTTCTATGGCGTATGTGTTCCTCCCAGCTGGATGGGACGCTAGTCCATCGCAGCGTTACTCAAGAAACAGGAAGAAAGTTGGGGTGAAAGAGTACAACAGGGGTCACCCCCCACTGCCAGAGCCTCGTGGAGCTTTAGGTGTTTTCACTCAATAAACACACACAACGCCCAGTCTTGGAATCGAAACCACGATCCTCCAACCGCGAGTCCGCTGCCCTAACCACTGGGCCATTGCACCTCCATATATATATATATATATACTAGCACTCCATTGGAACCAACGGGGATTCCAGTTGATCTGATCAATGGAACAGCCTGCTCGTGAAATTAATGTGCAAGTGGCTGAACACTCCATAGACATGTGTACCTTTAATGTTGTTCTCAGGAAGATTCAGCGTGACACAGAGTGTGACAAGGCTGGCTCGTTAATTACAGGTACAACTCATTTTTACCAGCTGAGTGAACTGGAGCAATGTGAAATAAAGTGTCTTGCTCAAGGACACAACGCGCTGCCAGGAATTGAACTCATGACCTTACGATTGTGAGCTGAATAAGGTATGTACCACATAGCTTGGGCAAATGAAAGAAAAAGGTGCTTAACACATTTAGTAAGAGTTGTATTTCTCCATTCAGTAATCTAAAACCTGAAAGAGACGAATTTCTGTTAGGAGCTGACAAAACTTTATTATGAAGAGACATTTTCCCAACTTTCAAAAATACCAAATTCATGCTTCTTTCATATATAAATACGCATCAAACTATTTGAACAGTGCATTAATACATTTAAAATGGTCTGTCCTGAACATGCTACAAATATAGACAGAAAATATACTTAAAATAAGAGAAATATATAAAATGTAACACACACACACACACACACACACATTTATATTATTGAAAACAGTTTGATTCGGCTCCATGCCACTTAAAGTTTTGTCGGCTCCTAACAGAAATTCGTCTCTTTCAGGTTTTAGATTACTGAATGGAGAAATACAACTCTTACTAAATGTGTTAAGTGCCCTTTTTCTTTCATTTGCTCACTCACTCAGGGTCAATAACTGTATACAAATCTTGTGCTCTGAGCACACTTTTGTATTGGGCAGAAGCATGGACTCTCTTCTACAGAAACTTGAAACCTTGCACATGTGCTGTCTGCGCTGGTTCTGCAGCGCAAAATGGCAAGATAAGATATCAAATGTCAAAATCTTAGAAAACCATATCTCCAGCATCAAAAAGCATGCTGATGAGGATTCAGTGCAGATGGGCAGGACGTTTTTCAAATGAAAGATGACCGTATTCCAAAAATTCTTTTGTATGAGCAACAAGTAGTGGAACTTGAACTGGGAATGTGACGATGGATTAAATGCTGCTAAATGTTTTGCCTGGCATGCTAACAAATTTGCCAGCTCATTGCCCTAATAATAACAACAATAATAATAATAATAATAATAATAATAATAATAATAATCCTTTCTACTTTAGGCACAGGAGCAGAAATTTGAGGAGAGGGGGGTGGCTAGTTGATTACATTAACCCCAGTACTTAACTGGTACTTATTTCATTGACCCTGAAAGGATGAAAGGCAAAGTTGACCTCGGTGAAATTTGAACTTGGAGTGTAAGGATGGACAAAATACCACTAGGCATTTTGCCTGGTGTGCTAACGATTCTGCCAGCTCACCACCTTAGTAGTAGTAGTAGTAATAATAATAATAATAATAATAATAATAATAATAATAATAATAATAATAATAATAGTAATAATACTAATAACGATAGTAATAATAATCATTTCTACTCTAGGCACAAGGGCTTGAAACTATTTTGGGAAGGGGGCTAGTTGATTATATCAGCTCCAGCATGTAACTGGTACTTATTTCATCGACCCCCAAAAAGGATGAAAGGCAAAGTCGACCTCGGCGGAATTTGAACTGAGAATGTAGTGACTGACAAAATACTACTAAGCATTTCACCTGGTGTGATAACGATTCTGCCAGCTCACCACCTTCAATAATAATAATAATAATAATAATGATGATGATGATATTAATAATACTGATAATTATGATGGTGATACAGGTATAACATTGATTTTCTGGAACCTTTCCCTAGCCTCTTTTGATGACTGATTCTTCTGACCCAGGTAGGGTAACCTTGGGCAACTAAATTTTCTTAAATAATTTAATTAATATACAGGTACCTGTAGATTAGTGTGGATTATAAGATGTTCCAGATTATCAGTGTCTGGAAAGTCATTATTATACCTTTAAGTATGTGAAGATGATGATGACAATGATGACAATGATGATAATGATGATCCTTTCTGCTATAGGCACAAAGTCTAGAATTTAGCGGAGGGGGCAGATTGATTACATCAACCCCAGTGCTCAACTGGTACCTATTTTATCGACCCCAAAAGGATAAACGGCAAAGTTGACCCTGATGGAATTCGAACTCAGATCAGAAAGATGGACAAAATGTCACTGAGCATTTTGCCACCTGATGCTGGCAGATTTTTCTGCTCTTAAAAGGATTTCTGTCCTTTATATATACTGTTCAATATTTATGCGATGAAAAATATATCTTTTTACTTGTTCTACAATACATTTCTATGATGACGTAATGGTTTCAAATTTTGGCACAAGGCCAGCTCATTATATTGGTCCTGGTCCTCAACTGGTACTTATTTTATTGACCCCCAAAAAGATGAAAGACACAAGCCAACCTTGATGGAATTTGAACTCAGAACCTTAACAAAGACAAAAAGCTATTAAGCATTTTTCCTAATGTGCTAACAATTCTGTCAGCTTGCTGCTATAATAATAATAATGATAATAATAATAATAATAATTTATTTCTTTATTGCCCACAAGGGGCTAAACATAGAGGGGACAAACAATGACAGACAAAGGGATTGAGTTGATTACATTGACCCCAGTGTGTAACTGGTACTTATTTAATCGACCCCAAAAGGATGAAAGGCAAAGTCGACCTTGGCAGAATTTGAACTCAGAACGTAAAGTCAGACAAAATACCACTAAGCATTTTGCCCGGTGTGCTAACGATTCTGCCAGCTCGCTGCCCTAACCCTTTCTACTGTAGACACAAGGCTTGAAATTGTTGGGGAGAGGGCTAGTTGATTATATCAGCTCCAGGGCATAACTGGTACTTATTTTATTGACCCTGAAAGGATGAAAGGCAAGTCGACCTCAGAGGAAATTTGAACTCAGAACAAAGATGGATGAAATGCCATTAAGTCCTTTTCCCAGAGTGCTAACAATTTTTCTAGCACACCGCCTTAATAATAGTAATTATGATTATAATGATGATGATGATGTTTTTCAGGATGGTGAATGTGGAGAATCATGTGACGAAATTTCTGTGATAGATGGACGAAGGAAGTTACAGAGATGGCTGAATAAAAACATGAAGATTAAAATGAGCGATGGACGAACACTGATAGGTGAGAGGCTTTTTTATGGTAGTTGCAGCAAGATACTTTGGTGATGGTGGTGGTGGTGGTGGTGGTGGCTGGATATTAGTGAACTGTGGCTGTGGTGGTGGTGTTTGTGTGTGTGTGGAGGGGTAGCATACCGTGGTGGTAGTGGGAGTAAGGACAGCAGAGTTCTGTCTTCTTTGTTACGAAACTAAAACTTCTGCCTTTGTTAGGTTTATGTTATGACCCCAGGAGTCTAGGCTTTGCTTCAACATCTGGAATTCCTTCTCTAATTCTTTGACAAATTCATCATTATGTAAATTTTCCTGTAGACGACCAGCCATGAATGAACTCTTCTCTTATGGCATGGAAAACTATAAAAACCAGGAAGTAGAGAGTGTGTGTGTAGGGTACAGGGGCTGAGAATTGACACCCCACCACCTCTCCATGATGGATACCTACCTGTGTACTAAATTCCTTACCGAACTGATTGCTGAGTCATCTTGCTAACTGCTTATACTAATGCATCATAAGCTATTTATCTAAACCTGGTTGCCTTAGCAACTGAGGCGATGGTTTGCCAATCATTTTCAACCCAGCTCTTATTTGGTCTCCTCTGCTTTTGAAACTCCATCTCAGCTTTGGTGGTTACAGGGTATTCAGCTCACAATCGTAAAGTTGTGAGTTCAACTCCTGATAGTGCATTGTGTCCTTGAGCAAGACACTTTATTTCACGTTGCTCCAGCCTACTCAGCTGGTACAAATGAGTAGTACCTGTATTTCAAAAGGGAACAGAACCTATCAACTATTTGTAGGAAGTGTTCTGAGTATTTCAAAGAATTGATTTCACGGGTAATTTTACTTTTCATTATTACTCCTGTACATCTGTTCCTTCTTTCTCAACCTGCTTATGTTGCCACTCAACCATTTTGACACCAACCTGCCTGAGACCATTCCTGGTTCAACATACTACAGACCATGGTAACCTGTCAAGGGTCTTCTCCAGCTCAGTTAATACTGGAGGCAAAGTGGCTGAGCCCCTTTCGGGTGTTGGGCCTCACGGAGGCAATGACAGACCTTTGGCATTATGTTGTGCTTCAGAAGAAGATCCATCAAGCCCGAGCAAAATCGTAGTTGTGGCAGATACCAGTGTCACACAAATGGCACCTGTGCCGGTGGCACATATAAAGCACTCATTACACTCTCAGAGTGGTTGGCGTTAGGAAGGGCTGTAGAAAACCATGCCAAACCAGACTGGATCCTGGTGCAGCCTTCCAACGTGCCAGTCCAGTCAAACCGTCCAACCCATGCCAGCATGGACAACAGACGTTAAATGATGATGATGACAGGAGTTTACTCTCAGCTAAGAACTTCTCTAGCTGTCTCACCTAAGAAGAGAGTACCAGAAGTACCCTGTCCTAGCATAAACTCATTACCTAAGTTAATTAATTATCTTCCTAATTAGTCCCGTAGTCATATAGTCACATTGCTACATAGCCCCATAGACATAGTCTTACACACATTGGCACTCGGGCAGTTATGGCAACAAGGGTTCCAGTCCATCTGATCAATGGAATGGCCTACTTGTAAGACTAAGGTGGAAGATGGCTGAGCACTCCACGGACACGTGTACCCTTAAAATAGTTCTCAGGGAGATTCTGCATGACACAAAATGTGACAAGGCTGGCCCTTTTGAATTACAGGTACTACTCATTTTTGCCAGTTGGGTAAACTGGAGCAATGTGAAATAAAGTATCTTGCTCAAGGACACAGTGTGCTACCAGGAGTTGAACTCACAACCTTATGATTGTGAGCCGAATGCCCTAACCACTAAGCCATGTACCTTCACTCACATATGCACACACATACATACACACACACAGCTACATTGACATATATTCATGCACACACATGTTGCCACACCTGACTGTCTTCAGTGCCCTATTCTCCATGTTTTCTTTAATATTTCATGTTGTCCTATCCTCCATGTTGTTCTATTCTCTGTGTACTCTAACCCATACTCTCATATTCTTTGTGTACTCCAACACTCATGACTTCATGTTATTCCCCCATGTACTCCAATACTCCATGTTGCCCTATTCTATATGTACTCTAACCCATGTTCTCATATTCCCCATGTACTTCAGTACTCCATGTTATCCTTTCCTCCATGTACTCCCATAATCAATGCTCTCTCTCCTGTGTTGCAGGTATCTTCCTCTGCACCGACAGAGACCGAAATGTCATTCTTGGCTCTTGTGAAGAATATCTGAATTCTCCTGGTGAGTTCAAACACTCTGTTCTAACGTAGTAGTCACATGGACACCCAGACATACAGACACATATCACAGTCACATTATCATATAGCCACATAGACATGTAGGCCTATAATCACACACACACACACACACACACACACACACGTCTAGTTGCATGCACATATAATCACCTACACAATCACATACACATTGTCACAAAGACCAGTGCTTCTCAAACTATCAGATGTGGTGTACTGGCAGTTTTTTTTTCCGAATGTGCCAGGGACCGGTAATATTATTTCTTAGTAATATTAATTTATACCAGAAACAATATATATAATGAATATAATAAAAGCTGACAATTTTTTTAATCTTATATTTATTTTGTAAACAAATTATACAATATTACGTAAGCATTTTATAATGTTTCTGTCTTTTCTGGAAACTCGCTGCGTAGCGGCAGCTGATGGCTCGTGGACTGCCACTTTGAGGAACACCGACAGAGACAAATAGTCACATACATACAGCCACTCATGCATATGCACATATATATATATAGTTGTATACATACACATATTGTTATATATGTATATAGTCGCATAGTCATATAGTCACATAGACATGTAATTGCATAGTCCTTGTCACATGGATACATTGACACATCATAACATATACATGTAGGCACATTCACACAATTTGTCATATGGTTATATGTCATAGACTCAGTAACATAGTCCCATAGACTCACAGATATAGTCACATAGACACATGGTCTCATAGACACATAGTGACATTGATACATGGACACATAGTCATATAGTCACTTAACCACAAGAGCACATAGATGTTTAGTCACATGGGCACATCATCATATTGTCACATAGTCACATGGGTACATAGACACACAGACATATAGTCATATAAGTATGGAGCCACATAATCACATAAAAACACAAACATAATCACGGAGTGACATAGTCATATTTTCTGAATCTGAAAGAAGGGGCAGTGCCCATCATCGTATAAAGGTCCTTTGAAACCAGTGCAGTTGATGTTGTTAATGTTCTGTTTAAGCCATAACAGGTCAACATCTTCAGGAAAGACATGAGCAGAGAGGAGATTCCAGGGGAAATCATGATATGGGGAGTAAGGATTGGTTAGTGTGGAGGCTGGAGGGGGTTGGAGGTAGAGTGATAAGAGGTGGAAAAAAAATGAATGGGTTGTGGGGATGCAAAAGCAGCTAGCTGTGAGGAGCAAGGGTCATATGGTCACACAATTGTACAGTCATATAGGCTTATAGTCACACAAAGATATCATCTCATCCATAGATAGTCACAATCTTATGCACACACACACCAACACACACACACACCAACACACACACACACCAACACACACACACCCACACCCACGGTAATATATGAGTGGCTGTGTTGAGCAAATCGACCCCAGGACCGATTCTTGTAAGCCTAGTACTTATTCTATTGGTCTGTTTTGCTGAACCGCTAAGTTACAGGGATGTAAACACACCAGCATCAGTTGTCAAGTGATATTGGGGGGACAAACATATACATGTGTATATATATATATATATATATATATATATATAT
>NC_069006.1:11183204-11185592 GCF_001194135.2 Octopus bimaculoides | reverse complement strand
ATATATATATATATATATATATATATATATACACACACACAGACATGTGTGCATTTGTGTGTCTGTTTGTCTCCTCCACCATTGCTTGACAACCAATGTTGGTGTGTTTACATCTCTGTGACTTAGTGGTTTGGCAAAAGAGACTGATGGAATAAGTACCAAGTGTCGATTTGTTTGACTAAAGGCAGTGCTCCAGCATGGCTGCAGTCAAATGATTGAAACAAGTAGAAGAATTAAAGAATATACATACACACATATATATATATAGATATAATTCTTAGACAAGAATGTTGACAGTGACTTCGAAGTTTTGGCCAGCTGAGCCATTGTCTGTCAACAATATTCTTGTTTAACAATAATGAATTTGTACTCTACAGAAGTAACCTAT
Source organism: Octopus bimaculoides (assembly GCF_001194135.2). NCBI lineage: Eukaryota > Metazoa > Mollusca > Cephalopoda > Octopoda > Octopodidae > Octopus > Octopus bimaculoides. The sequence continues at coordinate 11,185,204 of NC_069006.1, read as the reverse complement.
CAGATTAATGTAAAATTGCATGAGTATGACCCCTGAAGGGGCAACTTTATGCCAAGAAGTGAGTAAAATTAATGAATACAAAAACAAGCATTAACTCTCTCTCTCTCTCTCTCTCTCTCTATATATATATATATATATATATATATATATATATACACACACACACATATACTATACACAATGTCTGATCAGTAAGTATCTGGACTGTTGCCATAGTAACGAAGCTAAAGCAATCAGAGTGAAGGCGTTTCGCACAGATTGACCCTGGGTACTGCTGTGCATGTGCACTAAGTTTTAGCATTCTAGCTCACTTCTGCTGTTTACAGCAGTGCTTGGAAGGAAGGTGTGTAGCGTGTAATCGTTGCATTGACCATGACAAAGAAAGTTGTTATGGCGATACCTGATCAGAGGCCTAGGCAAAGTGGCAGAAAGTGTATGGAGAGGAGTGTATGAGCCGCACCCAAGTGTACGAGTGGTTCAGATGTTTCCAAGATGTTCGAAAAAATGTTGATCATGATGAATGTTCTGGGAGACCTGAACCAGCAAAACTGAGAAAAACATCACAGATGTGTGTGTAACTGTGAGGGGAAATCATTGAATCACCATCCCTGAGTTATCAAAGGATGCGCAGATTAGTTACGGTTCAATTCAGTCCATTATTACTGAAGATTTGGGTATGAGATGCGTGTCTGCCAAATTTGTGCCAAAACTGCTTTCAGTAGACCAAAATGACACTCGGGTTTCAGTTGCACAAGATCTCCTTGATTGTGTTGAGAACAATGGAGACTTTTTTGAAACTTTGCATAAACCTTTGAGCAGGTATCACCAATCTTTTGGCAAAATTTGATGCAGATTCTCTGCTCAACTTTCTCTGTCAAGGTCAATGTGATGATCACATGCTACACGCTTTCCTACCAAGCATTGCTGTAAACAGCAGAAGCGGTTTGGAACGTTAAAACTTAGTGTGCATTCACAGCAGTGTTCAAGGTTAATCTCTGCCAAGTGGCTTCACTCTGCATGCTTTAGCTTCATTACTATGGCAACAGTTCAGATACTTATTGATCAGACCCCTCCCCACACTCACACTGTATATTTATTTGTTTATTTACTTTTTCTTTTAATTTATCAGATGCTGAAGAGCCAGAAGAGCCCCGGATCCTTGGCCTTGCTATGGTTCCCGGTCACCATATTGTTAGCTTACATGTTGATGATTGCAAAGCCCTTACCCCTGAAGTCATGTGATCCCTACACCTTCCAATAATAATATTTATTAATAAAACACCTTTTCTTTTTTGCTTTCGTTGTTGTATATTTTATAAACTTGTCGTTTGTCTTTATTTTTTATTTATTTTCTCCTCTGTTGTTTGATGTTTCTGAAAGAAAGGGGCCTTCATCATCATCACTATTGTCATTGTTTTCCCATCCACTTTTCCATGCTTGCATGGGTTGGAAGGAATATATCGAGGCAGATTTTATATGGCCGGACATCCTTTTTATGTCACCCAGCTGACTCTTGCTTCTTCTGGCCAGATATGCTTTTGTAGATTTTTGGAAATGAAAGTCACCAACACTTATTTACAACCATCATGCAATATCAAGAGAAACTGACACAAACACACAAACAATCACACACCTCCTCCTCATCAGCATCACTCGACATCCATGTTTTATGCTGTCATGGCTTGAATGGTCTGACAGGATTCAAGGGGTCTAAGGAATGGATCATGCTTTGACATGTTTTCTATAGCTGGATGCCCTTCCTAATGCACTGGGTACCTTCCTAATGTACCCAGTAATGGATGCCCTTTATAGAGTGTTCTGGGTACCTTCCTAATGTACCCAGTACTGGATGCCCTTCCTAATGCACCCAGTACTAGATGCCCTTCCTAATGTACCCAGTAATGGATGTCCTTTATAGAATGTTCTGGGTGCTTTTCTAATGTACCCAGTACTGGATGCCCTTCCTAATGTACTGGGTACCTTCCTAATGTACCCAGTAC
>NC_069006.1:11177894-11183138 GCF_001194135.2 Octopus bimaculoides | reverse complement strand
AATGGATGTCCTTTATAGAATGTTCTGGGTGCTTTTCTAATGTACCCAGTACTGGATGCCCTTCCTAATGTACTGGGTACCTTCCTAATGTACCCAGTAATGGATGTCCTTTATAGAATGTTCTGGGTGCTTTTCTAATGTACCCAGTACTGGATGCCCTTCCTAATGTACTGGGTACCTTCCTAATGTACCCAGTACTGGATGCCCTTTATAGAATGTTCTGGGTGCTTTTCTCATGCCACTGGCACTGATGAGGTTGCCATGTGGCTTGCATGACTATAAACCCGGCAAATTTATGCCAGGAGTTGAGTGAAAAGGGGTAAAATGTGAGAGAAAAGGGTTAGAGCAAAACAGGTTTCTCGTAGAGGGCTCACATGGTTACTCACATTTTAGAAGAGAAGATGGTTGGGTGATCAGGTGGGAGGGTTGTAAAAACTGTGGTAACGAGGTATCGGGGAATTTTCGAGGTACGAAGCGGGTAGGAATGGGTGGGATAGAAGAACCTGGAGTGAGTGCAGGGGCCAGAATAGTAATGAGGAGATGGAGAAGACAGAGATGGTATGGTGTTGGGGCAGTTGTTGGAATGGATGGGAAAGAAAGAGAGAGAGAAAGGCAAGTGTAGTGTAAGAGGAGGGTGAGGTGGGCAGTGGGGGATGAGGTGGAGGAAAGAATTTGGTCACTCAGTGGGGTTGGGCAGAGAGAACAATATGAATGGATGAAAGATTGATCACAAGTAAAATGTTCTGCATTGTAAGCAAAATGAATGGTACCAAAGAAGGACTGCTGTTAGGGAGGTGATGGGTGGTGGTGGGTGTTTTGAGGAGGAAGGAAATTGGGCAAAAGGCCCTGTTGTGCATTTGGGTTAAGATCCCTTTTGGTCATGAACGACCATCGGATTGCATGTAGAAAGTTTTTCGCCAAGGCAGAAGTCTGAGCAAGGTTGTTTATGGAAGATCAACAGTCACCCATGCATGCCAGTCTCCCCTCTCTGTGCCACCAATGTTATCCAAGGGAAAGGCAAAGGGGCCGATACATCTTGGCACCAATGATGTCGCAACTCATTTCTACAGCTGAGTGAACTGGAGCAACATGAAATAAAGTGTCTTGCTCAAGAACACAACACAGAGTCCGGTCCAGGAATTGAACTCACAACCTCATGATTGTAAGCCCAACACTCTAACCACTGAGTCATGCACCTTCACACACACATACACAGCTCAATCTGAGTCAATTTTAGTGAGGTGGGGGTGAAGACCCATTAAGGTTATGCTTGTCTGTGGAGTACTCAGCCAATTACATTTTACTTTCACGAGCTGGGTGTTTTGTTGATTGGGACAAATGGAACCCTTGTCGTAAACAATTAGGTGCCACCTTTAAACTGATTCTTTCATACACACATTGCACACCCAAAGGAGTATGTTCACTTCATCTCTACCCAGTCTTCTCAAGCCCTCAGTATTCCAGGCCCATTTCTCTCTACCATGTAGCATTGCAGTTCCAATACAAGCATAGCATTGTACAATCTGCTCAACACTCTATGGGTAAAGGCCTTTCCTGCCAACAGAGATAGTAGCTCCCTGAACTTTTTGCTGCTAGTTTTCGCTCTCTCTGCTATAATTTCAGAACAACCATTTCACTTTCTAATTACATCTCACTAACAAGAGCTGTCAACTACTTCTAATGAGCCACCACACACACACACACACACACACACACACACACACACATATATGGAAATAAAGGTTTTTTTTTTATACAACTCACACATTAAAAAAATGCACATATCTGAGTCTGTTGTGAGTCGACCAACACATTGAAATGTAACTCACTTTTGGGAAAATTCTCACCTGATGAAATTCCTAATTTACCAGTTTCATTATGAAAATTTAAATTAAATTTATTTATTTTAATTTCTGTAATTGAACTAATTGGATATGGAAATTGGTGTAGGACAAGAATTTCATTACATGGATTCTAATATCTTTGAATAAACTGATGACTGCTTGTCACTTTCTCCCTTTTCTCATTCACACACACACACACACACACACACACATATATATATATATACACACACACTCATACACTTATATATATATATGTACACATCGCAGGCGTGGATGTGAGGTAAGAAGTTTACTTCCTAACCACATGGTTCTGGGTTCAGTCCCACTGTGTGATACCTTAGGCAAGTGTCTTCTACTATAGCCTCAGGCCAGCCAAAGCCTTGTGAGTGAATCTGGTGGACGGAAACCGAACGAAGCCCATCATATGCATGTATATATCTATGTGTGTCTTTGTCCCTATACTACTGCTTGACAACTAGTGTATACACACATACACACACACACACACACACACATATATATATATACATACATACACACGTATATATGTACAGATCACAGGCATGACACATATATATGTTATGATGATGGCATTTTACAGGTAAACTGTACAAACAGATAAACTATATACAGAGGTGAACTATTTTAAATAATCTCACACAAAGAAGAATATAGAAAATACTGAGAAATTTACAATGAAATATATAATTTACATATACATATATACATACATATATATATATATATATATATATATATATATATATATATATATATATATGTGTGTGTGTGTATATGTATATACATAAATGTATATATATATATATATATATGGGGAGAGAGAGAGAGAGATGGCTACATTAAATATTTATCAATGTGACAAGAGTCCAAATGTTGCATGGTTAAATAAATGATGATGATGATGATGTTCAGCATCATCATCATCATCACCACCATTATCACCACTGCCACCACCATCACCACTGCCACCACCAATACCATCTGACCATCCTCAACTTTATCAATACTACAATGTCAACATCCCTGCTACCACCACCACCACCACCACCACCATCATCGCTACCATGAGCCATGTGGCTGTTTAATCTGCTGAGTGCAGCAGTCAAATCTCCCTCAAGTCATAAAAAACTACACATTGGTTTCTAGGAAAAATATAGGATGGTCACAACTGGATTGGCTTTAATCATAAACATATTTGATGAGGCTTGTTTCTATAATTAAACAACAGCAGTTTTGCTTCTCCTCCCCCAGTTTCTCCTGTTAAACTTTGATACCAATGGATTTGATAAGATTCTCTGACGATGTTGACTTTTGTCTCTCTGAGTGTGTATGTGTGTACTGTAGATTAATGTGTGTGTTTATGTCAGTATATGTGTGTGCCTGCATATATCTATGTGTATATAGTGTGTTCTTGTATACTGTAGATAATGTGTGTATGACTACATGTGTGCGTGTGTGTGAGTATATACACGTGTGTGTGTGTTAATGTATATCCATATATGTTGTGTGTGTGTTTATGCCAGCCTTTGCATTTGTATGTGTGTATATATATATATATATATATATATATATATATATATATATATATATATATATATATATATATATATATATATATATATATCTGAGTATATACTGTGTGTGTGTGTATGTGAATGTTGCCAAGTCAGCTCTCATCAAAGACATTCCATTAGTGACGACTCTGCCTGATCAAAAATATCTACACCTACATTGTCTAGACACACACACACACACACACACATATATATATACATACACATACATACATATATGTAGTATGCGTGTGTGTATATAAACATACATATATGCATGTACATATATGTATGTATATATACACACACACACACACACATATATATGTATGTGTCTATGTATATATACACACATACACACACAGATACATACATATATGAGACATAAGAGAACGACATTTAAAGAAGATTTGGCTGCTATCTCAGGAAAAGTTAACAACAATGTAGAAGTGATCTCGTTATCTTTCACTGTGTGTGTGTGTGTGTCAAGGTGTACATTTACAGTTCAGACATCAAAATGTCTCTCACGAGCCAAGACAATGAAGAATCGATGGGAATATACGATTACAGTATTAACTGTGACATGGTGAGTAGTTACACAAATATATGTATATACATACATACGTACACATACATATATACATAAAAACACTTGTATATATATATACATACACATGCATATATATGTATACACACACATACTCCTATTTTTATATGATTGTTTGGCATATCCATGTGTCTGAATATGTGTGTGTGTGTATCTGTATGTTTGTGTATATGCGTGTGGATATATGTGTGTGTATGTATGTGTATATATGTGTGTATATATATATATATATATATATATATGCGTGTGTGTGTGTGTGAGCATGCATGTGTGTATATATATGTGTGTGTGTGCGTGAGTGACTGTATGTATTTATTCTTGTGTGTGCATGTAAATGTGTGTGCGTGTGTATGCGTATGTGTGTGTATCTATGAATATATTTTTTGTATATAAAAATGTGTTTAATATGTGTTTATTGAGAAACACAGCATTGACAGGACACTCACTCTCCATATATATGGGCATAAGAACATATACGCAAACACACTCATCCACACATAGAGGTGTATATACTCATAGATGTAGAATATATTTATTTCTGATAAAAATATGTTTGACAGTTACCTTAGCTTCTCCGGTCTCCATCTTTCTCAGATGGTGTGTGTAAATATATATATGTATATATATATACATACACACTCTCATTCATACATACATACATACATACATACAGGTATAGGCTATGTGATGTTTTTGTGAAAGATATTACACATGTGATTAGCAGCTGTCCTAAAATGTCGTCGTGGTACTACCTCCCTATGCAGCACAATGTTGTTGTTAGAACAATTTACAATTCCATCCGCAAAAAAGACTGTCCTGAAATAAACTTAGAATATCCCTTTGTTATGGAATACGTTCATAAACACCAACTCAAGGAGTACTGGTGGAATATTCAAAACGTTTGTCGAATGTAAGCATAACAGGCCAGATATTGTTGTTTGGGACAGAGGGGCAAAGGTTAGCTGCCCTGCAGATATAAATCAAAGAAAATGAGGGTATCTATAGACCTCCAGCTTCTATATCCAGACAATGAATTCATATTCCTACCAATAATAATTGGAGCATTATAATTACTGAAGGTAATGAGCTGGCAGAATCGTTAGCACGCCGGGCGAAATGCTTGGCGCTATTTCGTCTGTTTTCATGTTCTAAGTTCAAATTCTGCCGAGGTCGACTTCGCCTTTTATCCTTTTGGGGGCCAATAAATTAAGCACCA
>NC_069006.1:11171427-11174311 GCF_001194135.2 Octopus bimaculoides | reverse complement strand
TATATATATATATGAATATATATATATTCATACAAACATCTCTATCTGTTTATCTCTCTCCCTCTCTTTATCTATCTATCTATCTATCTATCTATCTATCTATCTATCTATCTATCTATCAATCTATCTATCTATCTATGCATATGTTGGATGAATGAGAGAGAAGTGTTTAATGCATGTTATGTCTATCCTCGCCCCACACCCCTACCATGCATACACAAAGCACATGGTTGTATATTAGTCTCTTTCGTAATTTCTCTTCTTTCAGAATGTCCTGTTACGGCTGAGGAAGCTGTCCCAGAATGAAGATCCTTCTTTGGCTAACAAGGACTACGAGGTACGTTTGGGGGAACTGTCATTACGGTGTGGCTGCGGTGGCGGCGGAGGCGTTTGTGCTGCTGCTTGTAGTGACGATGATGACAATGGCAACTATGATGATGATGATGATGCTAGTGGTGGTGGTTTTGGTGCTTGATGATGATGATGATGATGATGATGATGATGGCAGAATCGTTAACATGCCGGACGAAATGCATAGCAACATGTTTTCCGGGTTAACAATCTGATTTCAAATTCTGCCAAGGTTGACCTTGCCTTTCATCCTTTCAGGATCGATAAAATAAAGTACCAATCAGATATGGTGTCAGTGCCGTCTCCTGCCCCTTCCCTTCAATTTTCAGACCTTGTGTAAAAAAAAGGGATTATTATTGTTGTTGACTCTATTGTCCAGGTCATTATTGCTGTTGTTGCTGCCGCCGACACCTCCGCTGCCGCTGCTGCTGTCGTTGTTATTGTTGTTGCCTGGGCTGGATTAAGATGCATAGTAGCCCTACGCATTTAAAAGGGTTTGGGGCCTCCGTATACATGTAATTCAAAATATAAACAATCACAGATCATAAAATGAATTTTTATTTTCCAAAATGAAACAAAACTATCAGTAAAATGGAAAATAATATTTATCTTTGTATAATTTCATTTTGTATTTGAAAATTTATTCTTTTCCCTGACCTTTTTTTTTTAATCGCAAAGCCTTTGATCAGATCCTCTCTATGACACCATAAGCCCTTCGACACCATATTCCCGATCATATAAACCACTTTGAATATTAATTCTACAAGTTAAGGCAGAATCGTTTGCACGCTGGGCAAAATGGTTAGCGGAATTTGGTCCAACTTTACGTTCTGAGTTCAAATTCCGCCAAGGTCGATTTTGCCTTTCATCCTTTCGGGGTTGATGAAATAAATGCCAGTTGAGTACTGGGGTCAATATAATCAACTTAACTCCTTCCTTGAAATTGCTGGCCTTGTACCAAAATTTGAAACTAGTATTATTTTAGCAAGTTTAAAGTGATTTCTTTTGTGCCGTAAACCATTTACCATTTCTGTGGTATGTCGCCCCACTTCCCTTGAAGCCCTTAATACGTACTTAGTTTGCTGAAAGGTTAAAGCAGCACTAGTTGTTGCTTTTTAGTCAGAAGCCAGCCCTGATTAAGTAGATCTCAGCTGTTCCACCCTCGACTATCCATCCTAGACTATCCATCCTTTCTGCATATCAGGTTTTACATTTTGTATATCTAGGACTACATTGTGAAATGTGTCCTTCCTTTTTGTGAATGGGTAAGTTGTGAGTTGAAGGAATTTAGGTGCTATTTTTTGTAGGTCAAGTAACCACCAGTCGTCCCTCTTGTTGGCATCATGGAAGTTGTTGTTGTTGTTGTTGTTGTTGTTTTTCTATCTACAATGCAAAAGGATAACTGCAGTATATATATATGTATATCTAACCATCCAGCTATCCATCAATCCGTCCATTCATCCACCCATCCACCCTTTCCAACCACTTCTGTCCCCCTATTGATCAGCCCACCTGCCGTTCCATTCCTCTATCCATCTATTCGTCCACCCACTCACCCACTCACCCATCCATCAATCCATCCACTCACTCAGACCCCCCCCTATTCTCCAATCCACCCATTCCTCCACCCCACTAATATCTCTGTTATTTCCTCTATTTCCACCCCAGAGTCTCGACTACGATTGTTGTTTCAACAAACCTTATCGAGCCATGTTGCAGGAGAAGCAGAAAAGATTCGTAAGTACACCTCCTCTTACTACTACTACTACTACTACTACTACTACTACTACCACTACTACTTGTGGCTGCTGCTGCTGCTGCTGCTGCTGCTGCTACTACTACTACAACAACTACTACTACTACTACTACTACTACTACTACTACTACTACTACTACTACTACTACTACTACTACTACTCACTCCATTGTGATTTGAACGCCTTGCATTTGCGGTCGTAACGTTTATCAGGAACGCTGGTTCTGGGAGGTTCTTCTTTTGGTTGCCACATTCTGTGCAGTGTAACACAACCGCATGGCACAGCAGAGACCAACACAAATATGTTACAGTACAAAACAATGTGCAGTTCAGTCTTTTAATTAGCTTTATCTCTTTTACAGCCGGAAGTAAGAATCGAACTTGTGAAATGGGTCGTCACATTTTTTGTTGGTTTTCTAACAGCGATGGTAAGTAGGATGGTTGATGGTTTGTTTTGTCCCACTTGCCTTCATTTCAAGGCGAGTGAGCCGAAACTTACTGTCAACGTTTCCCTTGTTAAAAGCACTCCACGAAAATGTTCTGAGTAAACCTTTATTTTATTCTGAAGTTGTTTTTATAAATAAGAACTTGGACATAAAACATGTATTTACGTACAAGTGGCTGAGTTCTCCACAGACATGCTTTCTCTTAACGAGGGTCATCAGGGTGATTCAGTGTGACAGAACGTGACAGAGCTGGCTCTTTGAAATACAGGAATTACTCTGCCATCTGAATAGACTGGAGCAACGTAACATGAAGTGTCTTGCTCAAGGGCAC
>NC_069006.1:11170357-11171417 GCF_001194135.2 Octopus bimaculoides | reverse complement strand
TCTGCCATCTGAATAGACTGGAGCAACGTAACATGAAGTGTCTTGCTCAAGGGCACAACGCGATGCTGCAAATTGAACTCAACGCCTTACGATTGCGAACCAAATACTCTGACCAGTAAACCACACGCCTTCACTTCACACACACACACACACACACACACACACACACACACACATGTATATATATATGCTTTTATGTGCATATATGCACACACGTGTGTCTTTTTGGTTGTAATGTAGTATATGATCTGGGAAGCAATGATGGCCAGGCAGGAACAGTTAACTTTAATGTTGTGATTATTGAAAAGTTAATCGTATTTGTGTGTCAGTGGAAGTGTTATCTTCTTAGAGAGTTAGAAAGTTTTAGGCCTTGCCTGTAATTACAACAAAGTTATATGGTGGGCTAAACCAGACTATTCCTCTTCCTCTTCCTGGTCTTGTTCTGGCGAAGAGATATGGCTGACATTACTGATGCCGTCTTAAGCTGGTACAACGTTGTAATAGGAGACAATCTCTGTCAAACATGCTATCAAATAGCCACCTGGAGATGATGTCTCCAGGGGCTAAATTACAGCCAACATTAGTCCTAAACCAGGACTGCCATGTTATATTGCCGCATTGACTATCGATCGCTGTTACTGGTTTTGTGTCAAAATTTGAAACCGTTATTATTCTCATTATTATTATTCAGTAGTTTTATTTTTATAGCGTGCTTTCACTTCACTACTGAGCGCAGCTCTGTGTGCCTTGGGTATGTGCTGTGGTTTGCTGTGATGCTCTTATGGTTACTGTATTGAAAGTGTTTTGCGTAGGATGTGTGCAGTGCCCAGTAGTGCAATTTTCTGTATGTTATATATATTTGTAAGTCCTGGTGTTTTTGTTATGTATTTGTCTGAATATTTTTTTTATTATACCTAAGACCCCTACTATGTTAGGAATTGTTTCTGTTTTTAGATTCCACATTCGAGTTACCTCTATTTCCAGGTCTTTGTATTTTGAAAGTTTCTCCATTTCTTTTAGGGAAACGTTGTCATCTGCTGGTATTGATACATCAATTAGA
>NC_069006.1:11167245-11169344 GCF_001194135.2 Octopus bimaculoides | reverse complement strand
GTCCTTCATCAATCACACTGTATCCATATCAATGGAAGACTGCAGTTCAAAGCGGGTGTTTGTCCTCGTCATTTAGTCGACCTCCACATTACAACAACACTACACAACCACACTGTATTTATTTCTTTATTGCGCACAGGGGGCTAAACATAGAGGGGATAAACAAGGACAGACAAAGGGATTTAATCGACCCCGAAAGGATGAAAGGCAAAGTCGACCTCGGTGGAATTTGAACTCAGAACGTATCGGCAGACGAAATACCGCTAAGCATTTCGCCTGGTGTGCTAACGTTTCGGCTCGCTCGTCGCCCTTACAACCACACTACATTGCATAACCACAATCACAGCGTTAGAGCTCATCATCACCGCTGCTATAGTCCTTAACCTCGATGTGTCCAGCAATAGAAGACTGCAGTGTGAAGGGGTGCTTGGCTTTATCATTGGTCTATCTCTTACTCTTCGATGTGCTGTTTGTCTCCTTAGCTTCCTGTCTGACACTGTACGAGGTAAGTCTGACTTATATAACCCATCAACACGGAATCAGTAGTAGTAGCATTATGGGGGTATGCGGTGTAACAACACGCGCTGTAATGAGTCAAGGAAAGTAACTCAAAATGGATCACAGGCTTTAATTTGGATTAAAAACAAAGAGTTAGATTCTGACGATATTCTTTTCTATTCAAGGCACAAGGTACGAAATTTTGGGGAAGGGGGCCAGTCGATTAGATCGACCCCAGCATGCTAACAATCCTGCCAGCTCATCGCCTCGCAGTATAACAGTATTATGCAAGTGGTCTTGTTTAACACAGATTCACTCATCACAGATCCCAGATTACACGGTACACTCAATTGTGAACCATGTTTCGTTTATCACGGATTGATCTATGATAGCACGAAAATTCTGCTTGTACAGCAAAATCTTGCCTTAGCGACTTCTCGCTATGCTTAGCTACCCACAATACACTGACTATTGCCTGCGTTTACATGATCGTATTGCGAGGCTGCATATTTTTTTAATACGGATTTCCCTACATGTACCCATCAACGTGGAGACACATGGCCTAGTGGTTAGAGGAGCAGACTCGCGGTCGAGGTTTGGTGGATTCGAATCTCAAACCGGGCGATGTGTGTGTTTATGAGTGAAACACCTAAGTTCCTCGCGGGTCCGGCAGAAAGTAATGGCGAAACTTCTGCTGACTCTTTCGCCACAGCTTTCTCTCACTCTTTCCTCCTGCATCTAGCAGCTTACCTGCAACAGACTGGCGTCCCGTCCAGGTGGGGAACTTATACGCCAATGAAACAGGGAAACCGGCCTTTATGAGCCAAGCATGGCCCGGGAAGGAACAAACAAACAACAACAACAACAACAACAACAATACGGACTCAGTAGTTGCAGTACTATGGGAGCGTGAGGGGTAACAACATGTGTTGTAATGAGTCAAGGGAAGTAACTCAAATGGATCACGCTTTAATTTGGATAAAAAAAATAGCTTAAAGGGTGAGATATTGAAAGATTTATGGAAAAAACTGACAACTGCTTAAAATTTGGGGGTCAACGTGATGATCAACAAGAGCCCTTGAAGACAATGCTCTTGTATGGCTGCAATATAACGGCCGAAGCATTACAAGAATGTAAAAATCAACCGACCATAAAATATAACAATTTACTTCAATTAACTCGAGTCAGGTAAATATAACAATGCATCAGAATATTAGAGGAATAAATAGCAGCCCCTTAGCAGCTGTCCCAAGTGGTCTAGTGGTTAGGATTCCGCGCTCTCACCGCGGCGGCCGGGGTTCGATTCCCCGCTTGGGAAGACTTATTTTTTTAAACTTATAATTTTTTTTCTTTTGGAACAAATATTCTTTTATTTGTTTCAGTCATTGGACTGCGGTCATGCTGGAGCACCGCCTTTAGTCGAACAGATCGATCCCACGACTTATTCTTTGTAAGCCTAGTATTTATTCTATCGGTCTCTGCCGAACCACTAAGTTAGGGGACGTAAACACACCGACATCGGTTGTCAAGCGATGGTGGTGGGGGGGACAAACATAGACACGCACACACACACATATACGACATATATATATATATATATA
>NC_069006.1:11159339-11161521 GCF_001194135.2 Octopus bimaculoides | reverse complement strand
AATTCATGTTAAATGTTGAATGAACCGAAAGTTAATGGGAGATAGGGTTTAGGTATGGGTTTGGATGAAGTATTGAGTGTGTGGGTATGGGTGTGTGGATATATATATCGGGTGGGTGGGGGTTTGGAATGGGGGTATCGGATAATTAATACCAGGAGATACATATACAATGAATGTGTCCGAGTCTATTACGTTACACAAGGGTAGACGGCGGCGAAGCGGTCCGATAGTGGCGCTGACGGCCTCAAAGGGACCCTCTGCAGGAGCTAACCCGAATGCCGTCTGAAGGACAGCTTCAAAGCAAGTATGTATATCTATGCATACAGAATCATGTATATATTGGTCTCAAATTTTGGCAGAAGACCAGCAAAAAGCTAAAATCAGTTATCTCGACCCCATGGATCAACAGATACTTATTTTATCAACTCCTTTTGATGAAAGGCAAACTCAACCTCCGCAGAATTTGAACTCGGAACGGCGTGCTAACGATTCTGCTAGGTCGCCGTTTTGAAATCTTGTACATATTTTTATGTAATATTTGATATGAAGGATAACAACTGTGACTTACCTCCCTTACATCATACCCTCTTTTGTCAAGGGAAGCAATTCATACATAACTTAATTTCTACGGAATTCAATCCTAAACATTATACATTATGAAAAGCGATGGGCTCTGGCAGAATATTTATTCCGCCGGATAAAATTCGTAGCCATACTTTTTCAGGCTTTACGTCCCGAGTTCAAATTTCACTTTGCCTTTCATCCTTTCGGCGTTGATACAGATCAAGTAGTGGAGTCGATGAAATTTCAGCAAACTTTGTGTGCTTATAATAGAAAGGGTTATTATTAAAATTTTGGAAGGAATCGAAGGATCCATAAAGTGGCCGCTTGAGTCACTAGAAATAACAACCCAATCTTACTCAAAGATCACTCTTTAAAAGTGACGCATTATACGGTTGTAATCATAGAATAGGCGCAGGAGTGGCTGTGTGGTAAGTAGCTTGCTTACCAACCACATGGTTCCGAGTTCAGTCCCACTGCATGGCACCTTAGGCAGGTGTCTTCTCCTATAGCCTCGGGATCGATGTTAGATGTGTCGAAACAATCGTAGTGATTAATAAAAATTCTCTTATCTACCTTATGTCCTCTAATCAATTCCCGGCCTATACATACATATTACACACACACACACACATACATATATACATACATACATACATACATACTTATTCTTTTTGGGGGAAACACACACACACACACACACACGCACATATATATATATATATATATATATATATATATATATGTGTGTATGTGTGTGTGTGTGTGTTTGTATGTATGTATGTATACATAAGAAGAAATTGTTGACTTTATAAGAATTTTATAAACTTTCAAGACAAGGTGAACTAATTCTTTTTTGGAACATCTCGAAGCACACGCATAAAGCTATAAATAATGACATAAGGTAGATAAGAGAATTTTTATTAATCACTACGATTGTTTCGACACATCTAACATCGATCCCTCACGAGTGGGATACTTAACAACTAGTTCAGGAGCATCCGATGGTGCAGGTGTGTCTCTTCGGCTGATAAATGGATATAAATCGTTAAAATAACACTTCCGCCATGTATCTTCTCATTTCGTGTAAAAAAAAACCCAGCAGATTAAAGGATATAGCTTCATCTATATAGAATATCAGCAATAAAGTAACAGATGCAAAAAAGAAAAAAAAAAAAGAAACGAACACACAATACAACGAGAAAAGTATATATACAAACATAATTACAATATATACACGTACATATGTATGTGAATATATATATAAATATATATATATCCAATGTTTTAAATTTTTACATTTAAGAGAGAGATTTGACGCTAATATCCATATCAATGTTATTTATTCCTATGTCAACATTTCTGTATAAAGCTATATTTGACCGTAAAGTTTAAGTCAAACATATAAGGAGTCTAATTTAGATTTTTTTGCGGTGAAATCTCCTGCTATATTGGTAATGATTACATAGTTTACTGGATCTTTTTTAAAACGGGGCCACATTTTTCATTAATGTTTTACGTAGTGTTTTTGGTACCGAAAGACTTTCAAACTTCGTATACTTATCTATTTTGTGTTATAGAACAGAAAAATATTTTTGGATTCGAATTTATTTCATGTAAA
>NC_069006.1:11156713-11157762 GCF_001194135.2 Octopus bimaculoides | reverse complement strand
TATATACTTTATTTAAAAGCAGCAGAAATATAACCTTGTTGCACATTTATGTGCTTACTCCGGTATATATATACATGCATATTTATTCCGGATTAAATTACAATATATACACATACATATATGTGTATGTATATACATGCATCTTCATCCCGCTTTTTTTTTTATTATTAAAGCTGCAAGAACATCAGACACAAAAAAAACCCTGCTACTCAGAGTTTCACGTTCCCGTTTGTCGGGCAGTTGTGATCAAGAATTTTAATCTTTTAATAATAAAAAAATGCATACGTACATACATGTGTGCATGCATGCATTCCTGTATACACATAAAAGATACATTCATTCATACATACATGCACATACATAGATCGATCGATCCATATATATATATATATATTTTATATACACTTTTAACTCTTCAACTTGTTTCAGCTTTACAGCTGCGGTCATGTTATTTACAATATAACTATCCCTCATTCATCTCTTCCACTCGATCATTTTCCAACTCTTGAATAATTTGTGTTTTGCCTATTTATTTTTCAGCGGCCTTCGGGGCCCCAATTGGCGGGGTACTGTTCAGCTTGGAGGAAGGGTCTTCGTTTTGGAATCAAGATCTAACATGGAGGACGGTAATTGAGTTTTGATGGTCTCAAAATGTCAGGTTTAAAAGAAGGTGGGATGGTAGTGGTGGTGGGGAATTGTGTAGTTGTGATGTTCATGCCTTTTCACTGTGAATTGGAAGTGAATTGGATTTGGGTATATGTGTGTGTATGTAAATACCTACGTATGTGCCTAAGTGTATACATATGTATATGTGTGTGTAAATATGTGTGTGTGTATAATATACACATATGTTTGTATGTATAAAATATATTTGTATATATGCATGTGCATTTTTGTATATATATATATGTGTATATATATATATATATATACATATATACATATATACATACATATATAAACACTCACATATATATATACATGTATTTATATGTATACATATATGTGTATATATATATCATATATTATATATATATTATATATATATA
>NC_069006.1:11154006-11156364 GCF_001194135.2 Octopus bimaculoides | reverse complement strand
CATATATACATAATACAAAATGGGACAAGAATTTTGTCAGTGAACAGATCCCGGTCTCAAAGCGACGAAAATATTTTGGCAAATTAAATTTAAATGTTGAAGTGAATCTAATGGTTTTTGTGTGTTTCTTGAATGGCTTATAAACACCTTCCACGCTGCAATTGTTGTCTTTTTATTTTAGATTTGTCTTATTGACTTTCACGGTTGCTTTGTAACAGCATCTATGTATGTATTTATGCATGCATGATATTGACACTAAACACGTTGACTGCTCCATTGCATCATTCTAAACGTGTTTATAGCTTTAACCTAAACACATCAACTGTAACACTGTTGCTCCCCCAAACACATCAACTTCTACATGGTCCATCCTAAACACATCATCGTCGCCGACACTATTCCACTCTAAACACATTAACTGCTCCAGAGTATTTACTTGTGACATTATTTTATCCTAAACACCTCAACTCTGACTCTGCTCTAGCTAAACACAACAGCTATGATATTGTTCCCCATCTATGCATGTAATCTTAGACATTGTTCTATCATAAACACATCACATTCTTTGACCCTATTCTATTCAAGACACGTTACGTATTTCATAGTCCTTCTCTAAACATGTTTATTGTGGCACCGTTTCACCTAATCAGGTCGATTTCGACCGAAAGGGATGACATGTCTACCATTCAATCCACAGCTAAATACGTTGGCTATGACGGTGTCATCCCTCTAAACAGGTCAGCCCTGATACTGTCCAATCCTAAACACATCATCTTCGTTAACACTATTCCATTCTAAACACATTGACGGACCCATTGCTCCTCTCTAAACGTGTTTACTGTTGATGTTACATTTTTGCTGTCTAAACACAGCAACCGTCACAAAATTCCGTCCTAAACATGTTTATAATCACAATGTTCTATTCTAAACACGTTTATCATATTTTCAGTTCTTCTGTTCCATTGCGGCGACATTTTCTTTGAATTTCTTCCTGTCTGGTCTGGAATCCTCCAGTTCCTGGGGCTATTTCTACCGACCCGGTCTCATCAACTTTGGTCTGTTCAGAGTAGGTACCCGTATTGATATTGTCGTCATCACATCAAACCTAATCGCATTCCGCGCATTTAACGACGCTGTTGTACAGTGTTACTTCAAAATACTACACACACACACACACACACACACACACACACACACACACACACACACACACACACAGACACAGACACAGACACACACACACACACACACACACACACGCACACATACACATACACACAGACGCACTTATATACAGAGTGAAAAATATTTTCTAACCATGTTTACTGTGATACTGTTTCACCCTAAACATGCATACATACATACATACATACAAGCATATACATATGTATATACAAGTTCCTACATATATGTGTATATGTGTATATATACATACATCAACATACACACACAAGTGTATGCACGTAAGTATGTATAGCTATATATTTACATATACATACAGAGAGACGCACGCATATAACATGCACATATAAGCATATACATGATGTAAACGTATGTATGTGTGTATACATACATACATATATACACATACACACATATATATATATATATATATATATATATATATATATATATTTCGGGTTCCCTTTTATTTTCTTGCTGTAGTGTGCCAATAATGCAGGACCCGACTGTTACCTGTGGAATATTACAGACCTTCTTATATTCATACTGATGGCCATCATCGGAGGTTTTCTCGGGGCGACATTTAATTTCATCAACCAGCGACTGACCAAATACCGGATGGCTCACCTGAATAAGAAATCAATAGTCATCAGGTAGGTTTTCGTTTGATTTCAATGAACCGTAAAGTTACGTATAAGCAGCAACAAACACATACACATGTGTATGCACACACACACATACACATACACGTACACAAACAGAGGCTCGCGCATTCTTATAAACATACACACACACACACAGACACACATACACACACATACACACACAGACACACACATAGAGGCTCATGTATCCATATAAACGCTCACACATGCATATACTAGCAGACACTGATATAGAGAATCACATACACATACACACTCGGACATATAAACACACTCAAGCACACACTCACTGATGCACATACATACACACAGACATACACACATACATACACATACACAGATACATACATACACAGATACATACATACACACACATACATACACACACATACATACATGCACACATACATACGTGCACACACATACATACACACATACATACACACATACATACACACATACATACATGCATACATACACACATAATACATACACACATTCATACATACAT
>NC_069006.1:11152518-11153617 GCF_001194135.2 Octopus bimaculoides | reverse complement strand
ATCCCCTCCTTAACCTGCTTCCTCCACCCGTGGCGATGACAGGCATTGTTCTCCCAGTCAGTGTCCTGCATATCACAGGCCTTTAATGAGGACTTGACACAGTCCTTAAATCGCAGCCTTGGTTTCTGCCGGAGTCTCCTTCCATTCATTTGTTGTTCTCCATATACCATCTGCTTAGGAATCCTGCTATCCTTCATTCTAATAAGGTGTCCAGTCCAACGTAACCGGTGCTTGTGCACCATCGCCTCAATACTCAAGATATCAGCTGTCCTCAGGACCTGTGTGTTTGAAATTTTTGAGGTCCAGCCAACATTGAGAATGTGCCTGAGACATCTCTGATGAAAGCGTTCAGGGACCCTTACCTGACGTTTGTACAGAGTCCATATCTCACATGAGTAGAGGAGCGATGTCAGTACATATCCACGGTACACAGCAACTTTTGTTTGCCTTGCTATGCCATGCTGGGACCAGACACGAGACGGAAGAGACCAGAAGGAATTAGTTGCTCTCTGCAACCTGAAAGATATTTACTCATCCAGGGAGCAAGAACGCCTGAGTGTGCTGCCCAGGCAGACAGACTTGTCTACTACCTTCAGAATTGTTCCTTCAACCAAGATAGCTGGTTTTACATATGGATTTCCTAGTGCAGGCTGGAACATTACAATAGTCTTGTCCAGGCTAATGCCAAGTCCAAATGCCTTGCAAGAAGCAGAAATGCAATACATGAGTATTTGCATGTCATCCACTGTATGAGTGACTAAGTCACAGTCATCTGCATAAAGGAGGTCACGAATAATAGACTGGAGAACCTTTGAATTGGCAGCAAATCGGCGAAGATTAAAGAGGCGGCCAGAAGATTGATATCTGACATATATTCCCAGAGAGCTAACCTTAGCAAAAGCATGAGTAAAAGCAGCAGCAAAGTACAAAGAAAAGAGAGTTGGGGCTTGGATGTCACCCTGCTTGACACCATTCTCTACAGGAATGGATCCCGCCATGCCACCACCAACATTGACCCAAGCCTCCATCCCATCATGAAATGATTTAATTATAGATACAAAGTGATTTGGACACCCAAGTTTGCCAAGTATTTTCCATA
>NC_069006.1:11146905-11148088 GCF_001194135.2 Octopus bimaculoides | reverse complement strand
AAAGCGGCTGCAAATAAACCACCTGCACCGACCTGTAATCCTCATACTTGCAGCATCTGTGGGCTTCTTGGCAAATCGTAACAGACAAAGAAAGAGTAGGTTGTCAGATCCTCATACGTCGAAACCGACGGGAGAATCCATATAATATATATATATATATATATATATATGCGTGAAGTATATTTGCCACTTAAATGCGGCTAAACCCTTACTGCAGCTTTTAGCACCAGGAGAACATCTCCTCCAGCTGGCTATTGACACACTTTCTGTGCCCTATCAGTATTTGCAAAGGGAAGTCATCCTTCCCATCGTCGATCTGACGTGATACGCACGGACCCGGGTTTCTGGGTATTTACCCTTCGTCAGCGTACGACAATCACCGATCTTCGATGCGAAGGGCTCCTAAAGCAAAGGGAAATATTGCAAATACCGACAGGTATTTGCAATCGGTGATTGCAATCTAATCTCCTCCATTAAGGAAAAATATGACTGAATTTGTCGTACTTCGTTCTATAACTTTTTCTGCCAGAATTCTGTAGTTTCCGCGCACTGGGACTGAACTCGAAACCATGTAGTTGCAAAGCGAGCTTCTTAACCACACAGCCATGTCGGAAGACAATTTCTCTTCTGTTTTAATTTGATTTACTTAATGTCATTTCATCTCACCACACATCATCACCGGTTTCCTAAAAAATCCGGAATTTAATTCACCGCTTAGCTATGGTTGACTTACAACAACAACAACAACAACAACAGCAACAACAACAACAACAACAACAACAATTCTTTCTACAGGCATGAGACCTGACATAGTTTGCTTATTTTGCCGACCCTGAAAGGACGAAATGCAATGTAGACCTCGGCGGAATTTGAACCTCAGAACGTAAAGAGCCGCTTAATATTTTGTCCGGCATGGTGTCGATTTTGCCAGCTTGCCACCTTAATAATAGCAATAATAATAATAATAATAATAGTAATAATAATAGTAATAATAATAATAATAATAATAATAATAATAATAATAATAATAATAATAGTAATAATAATAGTAATAATAATAATAATAATAATAATAATAATAATAACAACAACAACAACAACAACAACAGCAATAATAATAATAATAATAATAATAATGATAATAATAATAATAGCAAAACACTTTCAATACAGTAACCATAAG
>NC_069006.1:11144431-11146699 GCF_001194135.2 Octopus bimaculoides | reverse complement strand
TAATTGAAAAACAGCAAACTATGCTGGATCATAGATATAGCATGCCCAGCCGACAACAAGGTATGCGATAAGGAAAAAAGAAAAGTCGATAGATATGGCAGGTTAGCTTGGGAGGTTAAGCAGTTGTGGTCAACGAAAACGGTAGTAGTAGTACCAATAATTATCGGAGCCCTGGGAACAGTGAGTAAAAATCTTGAGAAGTACATGGAACAAATAGGGGTTGCAATAAGGGTGGAGCACTTGCAGAAAACAGCACTGCTTGGAACCTCTTGAATACTCCGAAAGGCTCTCGAAAAATAAGGGGTGTTACCTTAGTTCACTGGTAGTGAACAGTTGACACCGCAGTACATCTCCAGCGTTAGAAGCTGTGCAAATACAATAATAATAATCCTTTCTACTATAAGCACAAGGCCTTGAAATTTCTGGGGAGAGGAGTCAGTACTTAATTTACCGTCCCCGAAAGGATGAAAGGCAAAGTCAACCTCGGCAGAATTTGAACTCAGAACGTAGCGAGGGAAAAATACTGTTAAGCATTTCACCTGACGTGTTAATGATTCTGCCAGCTCGCCGCCTTAATACCACCACCACCACCACCACCAACAACAACAACAACAACAACAGCAGCAGCAACAACAACAACAATAATAATAATAATAATAATAATAATAATAATAATAATAATAATAATAATAATAAGAAGAAGAAGAAGAAGAACAACAACAACAACAACAACAATAACAATAACCAGAGCACGACCGTCTTTATGTTCTGAGTTATATTCCATCGGGGTCGAATTTGCCTTTCATCCTTAAGGTATCGATTTAATCGACTTAGCCTCTTTCCCAAGTTTGAAACCAATAATAACAACAACAGCAGCTGCTGCAACATAATTATTAACAGAACCAACAAGAATAATAACAATAAACAACAACAACAACAAGAATAACAACAATTAATTGTGTCTGTTTTGTTTGGTTAATTGAACAGGTTAATGGAAGCTCTCCTTGTCTGTATGGTGACGGCAACCGTTAGTTTCACGGCCGCCATGACACTTGGAAAGTGTCACAGGCTTTCACACCTGGTAAGGCGTCATTTGGTAATGTTTTCGCTTTGACATTGTGTGTGTGTGTGTGTGTGTATGTGTGTGTGTGCGTGTGTGTGTAGTGCGTGTGTGTGTGTGTGTGTGTGTAGTGTGTGTAGTGCGCGCGCTTGTAGTGTGTGTCTGTGTGTGCATTGTGTGTGTGTGCATTGTGTGTGTGTAGAGTGTGCTTGCGTATTGTGTGTGTGTAGTGTGTGTATTGCGTGTGTATGTGTGCATTGTGTGTGTGTGTGTGTGTGTATGTTTTCATGCGCGCTTGTGTATATATGTGGATACCTGTGTGAAGATATATTTTCTTTGAGTGTGTGTGTGCGCGTGTGTGTTTGTGTGTGTGTGCGTGTGAATGTGTGTAAGAGAATGTCTGCATGTTTGTTCATCTTTACGTTTATGTGTGTTTGTGTGCCTGTGAATATCTGTATGTGTGTGTGTGTGTGTGTGTGTGTGTTTCTTCTGTGTTTCTATCGATCAGTCCTCGTTGTTGCATTAAAAAACACCAACGTCGGCAAAATACATCAAACAACAAACAAGAAACAACCGAACCAACAACAAACAACAAACAACGACGACAACAATAACAACTTGGCAACGATTCCACCCAGGCCCCCGTCCCCGCCTCATTTCCACCCCCTTCCCCATCCTTCCTCCACCAAAAATATCTTTAATTGCTTAATTCCAGATCAAATATTTAACAACGTGTCAAAATGTCTGAAAAGAGTCGTTAACGAGATTAGAGTTCGCCAAACAATAAACTTCGTCTTCTCTGTGTCGTTCATCTTTTATTTTTTTTTAATATTTGTTGTCCTCATTGGACTGCGGCCATGCTGGGGCACCGCCTTGAAGGGTTTTAAGCGAACAAAATCGGCATCAGTAGTTATTATTTACAAAAAATAAAAGATCTGGTCGTTATTCTATCAGTCTCTTTTGCTGAAAAACTAGGTTACAGGGACGTAAACAAACCAACACCGAATATCATGCGTACGTTGAGTGCAAAGACAAATACACACACACACATGTATACATATATACATATATACATAAATACATAAATACATACATATATACATTTTACAACGATAATATTACTCCCGCCTGGTTGCTGCCGGCGTCACTAGAGGCATTAATATTATCGTTGAAGGCGCGAAATTGCGTTTGATATATATATATATATA
>NC_069006.1:11139977-11140836 GCF_001194135.2 Octopus bimaculoides | reverse complement strand
TGACATGGGCGATTCTTTCTTGTCTTGGGATTCACGGTCAAATGGCTGGGTGGAATTGCACGAAAATCTATACATATATGTAGATACAAAGCCCAGCATCACCACCGGATCGGTGGTGATGCTGGGCTTTGTATCTTTTTCATAGCTCCCATGGTTACTGAGATAATCGACAATAATAATAATCTTCTGTTTATGAAGGAGAAAGGAAGGGGTGATACATGAATAAGGACGGGGATGATGTCATATCTTTGTCATAGCTGCCATGGTTACCGAGATAATCTACTATAATAATACTCTTGTGTTTATGAATGCGAAAGGAAGGGGTGATGTCATATTTGGTAGTGGGATGATGAAAATTGTACGCTGAAAAAAATCAAACATGCGTGTGTATATAAAAGGGGGTATGCGAATGTGTGTGTGTGCGTGTGTGTGTGTGTGTGTGTGTGTTTATGTGTTTGCGTGCGCGTGTGCGCGCGTGATGGAAGTGAGAGGGTTAATATTCAACGTTGAAAAGAAAAATGCTCCAGCGTTTCAACTCTGTGTATTTGGTATGTTTCACTTGAATACAATCTGTTCTCTATAAAGGTACGTGTCTGTTATTTTGTTGATTTAAAGTAATTTCTTTGGTATTTCTCGACCAAATTTTATTTAGCGTCATTATTATTAAATTTATGCATTTCTAATCAATTTGGAGATATTTGCTATCGAGTTGCAGATTTTTAACAATGCATTCGGTGATTATTTGCTTTATTTCTCGGGCAAAATTTACAACTTACAATAAAAGAATAAAATTATTATTTCATTCAAAAATTGATGAGTTTTGTTTTTAGTGATGACTTGAAATGGCGAATATTTTTTC
>NC_069006.1:11137874-11138894 GCF_001194135.2 Octopus bimaculoides | reverse complement strand
TGGTTAGGGAGGAAACTGTGGACCAGGAGGTCACGTAGGTTGTGGACTCGTTTGAAGGAGGGGAGGGGTAGGTTGGGGAAGATGTGCGAAGTGGAGGGGTCAGATTGGAGTCGCCGAAGGCTCGGAGAATGGTGCGTTGGAGAGGCAGGGTGGAGAGATGGTAGGTGAGAGAAAACAGGAGACGGTAACGGCGGGGCGAGTGTGGGGAGAGAGAGCAAATGCACGGTCCACGGAACGTGCTCTGGCAAGGGCGGTGTGGATAGTAGTGAGGGGATATTCACGAAGGATGAAGTGGCAATCCATGAGTTGAGACTGAGTCTCAAAGTCATGGTTGTCTCTGCAGAACCTGCGTAGACGGAGGAATTAGGAGTAGGGGATGGAGAGAGTGGTGTGTTTAGGGTAGGAGGAGGAGAAGTCGAGGTATGAGTGTGAGTCGGTGTGTTTGTAATGGATGGAGGTGGTGACAGTGGAGTGATGTATGCTGATCGAAATGTCGAGAAAGGAGACGGAAGTGTTGGAAATGGTGCAGGAGAATTCGAGGGCAGGATGGAAAGATTGGACAAAAGAGAGGAAGGAATCTAGATGTTCGCGGGAGAGCGAGGTTGCATCGATACAATCATCAATATAAAGACCGTTATAATTCAGGAGTGGGAACAGGGAATCTTGAAAATATTATGGGCCTCAACGTAGCCAACGAACAGGTTCGCATAGTTGGGATCCATTCTCGTTCCCATTGCCACTCCCGAGAACTGTTGGTAAAACTCCCCCGTGAACGAGAAGCAGTTAAGGGAGAGGACAAGTTCGGCCAGACGAAGTGTGAACGTGTCAGGCTGCGGGTTAGGTCGAAGGTCTTGGTAGTGTTTGAGGGCAAGAAGCCCTTCGTGGTGTGGGATAACACCAAGATATAAGATATAAGCTCTTGATATCAAGAGTGAAGAGAAGTTTAGAGAGGCCAGGAGGGAAGGAGAAAGAGTTGAGAAGACGAAGAGCATGGTTAGTGTCGTGGATGTGTGAAGGGAG
>NC_069006.1:11134944-11135982 GCF_001194135.2 Octopus bimaculoides | reverse complement strand
AGAGAGAGAGAGAGAGAGAGAGAGAGAGAAAGAGAGTGAGAGAGATATATACATACATAGATACCAACACCTGCTCATGCATATCAGTTTAAGACGAACGCGAAATATGCTGTTGAGTGCAGGCTTCCATACATAATGTAGTGATTCGAGAATAATGATTTAATCAACTGAAATTAAACCATATTGAGACGAAAGTTCCGTTAGCGTTAATGAAAATTCATATCAAAACGGGAGGATTGAAATTTAAATTAAATGAAGATGCAGTGTGTGGGAGGAGTGAGTGAACCTTGGCAGCAATGGTGGTAATTTCAGACATGCTTCGGTCTTATTAACCCTCCTCAGCGAGGTATTTGTAAAGATAAGAACGTCGAAAACATTGGATCGTAAATTGCTTTTTCGCATATTATTTAATAAGAGGCAGCATGAACATCACAACTTCACCTCATGCTTCTGAACTCCTGTATTTCTACTCCCTCCGTATCTTTCCCTTTACTTCCGCATTCCACCCAAATTACTTCCCGCTGTTACTTTTGTATCCCTCACCCCCTCCTCATCTTCTTTACTCTCTTCAGTATTTCTCTTCCAGTTTCTTCAGGTCTTCAATATTTCAACTGCTCTCCGCATCTTTTCCTGGTCTCCTTACTTCCGTATTCACCTTCCAACCACTTCCAACCCTTATTCCCGTATTCCTCCCCCCACCACATCTTTTCCTTATCTCCTTACATCTGCGCCCCCCTCTAACTACTCCCTGGGTTTACACTTCCGCATTCCTTTCTCACCCCCTCCAACCGTTCTCGTGTCTTATTTCCGCTTTCTTCTCCTTTACCCAGGAGCGTAGCAAGGGGTGGGAGAACGAGGGGTGAGACCCGTACCGGGCGATGCTTTTATGAAGGTCCCACTGTTAGGTCTCCTGTGTAACTCTATCGGATAGAGGGCCCAGGATGGGGGGGGGGGCGTTAATTCAAGGATTACCCTGAGTGACACACACTCTAGCTACACCCCTGCTTCTATCCATCACTACTTTAACGGTTGAGCTCC
>NC_069006.1:11133229-11134356 GCF_001194135.2 Octopus bimaculoides | reverse complement strand
CACACACACACACACACACACACACACACACACACACACACACACACACACGCAAATACATACATACATACATACATACATACAGGGCAGTAGCTTGGTTGGGGCAAGCTGGGCACATGCCTTGGGCGCAACTTTGAGGGGGTGCAGTTTTGGCTAAGATTATTTTTTAATTTAGTCACTTTTTGGTGGGGAGCGCAATTTTGATGCTAGCCCTGGGTGTCATTTATCCTAGCTACGCACCTGCATACATACATACATACATACATACATACATACATATATGCATACATACATCAGGTTTATACCTGTAATTGTTGGAGCCCTGGGATATGTAACATACTGCCTAAATACCAATCTTGAGAAATTAGGCTTCTCAAAACCAGAAAGGAGAAGACTACAGATCCAATCCATCTCTGGAACAGTAAAAATCTGTAAAACTTTCCAGAAGTTTATCATTTAAATATATAAGAGCATGTCTAGATATGCAAGTATATGTATGAGAATGCATACAATCAAACAAACAAAAATAGCCTGTCGCTGATGTTGAAATCCTAATGAAGGTGACTTGGATCTAGGTTAGAAACCGGTTCTTTCTCTATTGGCAAGAAATCTTGAAATAAAACCGAATAATGACGTATATACATACAACTGGTTTCAGTTTCCATCTACCAAATCCACTCACAATGCATTGGTCCATTCCACTTACCCAAAGCGCCGCACAGTGGGATTGAACATAAAACCTTGTGGATTCTTAACCACACAGCCATGCCTGTGCTTATGTTGTCGATCAGATAATGATAATAGGCATAAAGAGGTAATCCCTGGACAACACTGTCTCGAGTCCTTGCACTCGTACGGCCACTCATCCGGCTTCCATAACGTGTGAGTAACCGAGAGCCCCATAAATCGGACATATTCTTACTTCTTATCTTTACGCTTCTATTCTTTTAGGTGGTCCAGTCATTTGACTGCGGCCATGATGGAGCACTGCCTCGAAGGGTTTTAGATGAACAAATCGATCCCAGCACTTAACTTTTTTAAAAGCCTTGTACTTATTAAATCAGAATATTTTACCGAACCGCTAAGTTGTGGAGACGTAGCTTATATATATATATATATATATATAT
>NC_069006.1:11132071-11133084 GCF_001194135.2 Octopus bimaculoides | reverse complement strand
TTCCTTCTACCAAATCCACTCACAAGGCTTTGGTCGGCCCCAGGCTATAGTAGACGACACTTGTCCAAGATGCTATGCAGTGGGACTGAACCTAGAACCGTGTGGTTAGGAAGCGAGCTTTTTACCACACAGCCACGCTTGCGATTATGAAAAAAAAAAAAAAACCTCTGTTGTTGTTGTAATGTCGTCCTTTTTAGGTAACCTCACTAAAGCTACCTTTGTCCTCGTCAGGTTGACTGCTGCCGATATAATGAAGGAGAAAGTCCTGTACGTGTTCCCTCATACCAGGATCTCGACCATAGAAAAAATTCTGAAGACCAGCGCACACAACGTCTTCCCTGTTGTTTCCTACTGTGAATCGATTAAAAAGGTATGTCTTCGAATTCTAACGAATGAAATGATGACACAGCAACTCTGTCATTGGTTACGGAAAAGTCAGAGAGAAATGCAGTGTTTATTTGCCTTACCTGTTAATTCACGCTCGTCTATTCGACGGTGAGTCGATGGTTTGCAAGTATATTGCACATGCAAGTGCACCCATTCGAAAGCTCCGTATATCGGAAGCCAGCAAGTGTATGGGTGGGGGCGTCATCAGGAGAGGATGCGCACCGTCTCGGCGCCTACCTCCCGACGGCACCATTGCGCACCGGCCCCCACCTCAACGATATGAGGTTCCGTTTGTTTGATCAACTGGTTATCAAATAAGGCTTAATTTTCTAGCCATCGCGGATAAAAATTGCATTAATTTCTGACCTACTCTGGTATGTCTCACTGTATGTCTCACTATTTGTCTGTCTGATTGTCTGTCTTTCTTTCTCTTCCTCTTTCACACTCTGTCTGTGCGTGTGAGTGTATGTGTGAGTGTATGTGTGTGTGTGTGTGTGTATATATATATATATATATATGCTTTGAGATACACGGCATATTCTATAAATATGCCTATTCAAGTTATCTAATAACATGAAACTATTAATAGCTCTTTCGGTTGTATATCTAATTTGATATATATATAT
>NC_069006.1:11128692-11129127 GCF_001194135.2 Octopus bimaculoides | reverse complement strand
TATCACTGACTCCTTCACCTGCACTTCTAGCAACGTCATCTACTGCATCTCCTGCTCTCTCTGTCCTTCTCTGTACATCGGTCAAACGGGACGCCACTTGGTTGACCGATTCGCGGAACATCTCCGAGACATTAGACTCGACAATGAAACTCCGGTCTTGCGCCATTTCCGCTCTACCGGTCACTCTTAATGACACCTGTCTGTGTTCGGATTGTCCTTGCACAGGGGTCATCCGGACTCCCCGTCTTCGCTGTGAACAGGAATTAATCTTCTCTCTTCGCTCCTTTGCATCACATGGGCTCAACTCTCCTCCTCTCTTCATCTAACCCCTCCTCTCTCTTCTCTTCCTCTCACACCTATTTCCTCCCTTCACTCCTACCTACCTCTCCTCTCCTCTTTTGCTCTGACACCTACTTTCTCTCTTTCCTCCTACCC
>NC_069006.1:11126631-11128170 GCF_001194135.2 Octopus bimaculoides | reverse complement strand
TCACATACATACCCACGCGCACCTTCGTTTTGGGATCACCACTACATTTTTATTTTCCCTTCTTCCTAGCTCTCCTGTCTGACCACCTCTGTCCGGCATTCGCCATGATTGATCGCTCGCCACTAAACCTTTTTTATTTTCTCTCTCTGCTTATTCCTGTATTCTTTTCTGTTGAAGAGCGTAGGCTCGAAACATAAAAGACTTTCTCACTTTCCTGATTGTTGTTTACACACCCGTCTTGTCTTTTCTTTTCTTTTTGCTTTTGTAAATTCAAACTATATATATATATATATATATATATATATATATACATACATACACACATAAATGTATTAATGTAGGCGAGTGGAACCAGCGACAGAAACGGAGAAACGAACCAAACTGGAAGGAATCATTCTACGGACACAGCTGACGGTTCTTCTGAATAATGGTGTGTTCTTTGAGGAAGGGTGTGATGTAAGTTCTTTTGAACAGTTTCTTGTGACTGTTGTTTTTGTTGTTGTTGTACTAGTTTAGCCCAAGTTGATACTAGATGCCTCGGACACCTGACCAAATATGTTCCAGCTGTGACCGACATAATGTTACTAAGAATACATTATCTGATGTCCTTCTTTGTACATCGGTCAAACGGGACGCTGCTTGGCTGACCGGTTCGCGGAACACCTCCGAGAGATTAGATTCGGCAACGCCATCCCGATCTGGCATCATTTCCGCTCTACCAGTCACTCTTTACAACACCTGTCCGTATTCGGATTGTCCTTGCACAGGGGCCATCCGGACTCACGTCTTTGCCGCGAACAGGCTGTTGTTGTATAGCGAACAGAAAACATGCAGTAAAATGCTGAGAGGGAGAAAGAAGTGAATGAAAGACGCGTGGTCATTGATAAGGTCAGAGGTTATGACGAAAGGAGTGAGATACACAAATAAATTAACCACTTTATCGATTGATTAATTATCTAATTGAGTGGAGATTAAAACTGAAATGAAACATAACCAGAGCTCGTGATTTTATTGGCTTATGACCTCCCAAAATACAAGAATATCAGATTCAACACATTGTTTCACATCGTCTTGTAACCCCATCCCCACATCCACATCTACACACATATCGGTTATCTTCTCCTTGTTTCAGTCATCGGACTGTGGCCATGTTGCAGCACCACCTTGAAGGGATTTAGTCGAACAAATCGCCCCTGTATTTATTTTTTCAAGTTTTCTTATTCCTGCTATCATTTAAAAAATTTTTGCCGAACAGCTAAGTTACAAGAACATAAACAAACTAAGACCGGTTATCAAATGGTGGGGTGGACAAACACAATCCCAAGGCACGCACATACACACATATATATATATCTGAGTGTGTGAATATATAGATATACATACATGCGTATATATATATATATATATATATATATATTTACACACACATATGTATGATATGTACGTGGGTATATCTCTCTCACTCCCTCTCTCTCACTCCCTCTCTCTCACTCCCTCTCTCTCACTCCCTCTCTCTCACTCCCTCTCTCTCACTCCCTC
>NC_069006.1:11125268-11126363 GCF_001194135.2 Octopus bimaculoides | reverse complement strand
CTCCCTCTCTCTCACTCCCTCTCTCTCCTATCTCTCCTTCCCTCCTTCTGTCCCTGTCTGTCAGTCTGTCTGTCTGCCACTTATAGATTTCAGCACTGTCCTATGTCTTGTATTTTCAGCCAAATACACAAAAGATCTTAACCTATGAGGAAATGACCGCGGATTATCCCAGATTTCCGGAAATACACGAGATTGACCTGTCTCCGGCTTTGGCCGAAAAATTGCTGGTAAGTAAACCGTTATATAACAAACTCAGTTCTCACATACACATATATTTATATACACATATATTTATATACATATATTTATATACACATATATTTATATACACATATATTTATACACATATATTTATATACACATATATTTATATACACATATATTTATATACACATATATTTATATACACATATATTTATATACATATATTTATATACACTCGTACACAAAGAAGTCAAGCACACATGACCAAGTGAGAGTCTTAAAATAAAAATAAAAATCTTTAACAGTTCAATGGTTTATTTAGATTTCATGACAAAACGACGTATGATTAATTTATTGACACAACTGACCAGAACTGACCGGAACTGACTGGAATATATATCTGGTCTTTATATTAGCAGCAACGCAAACAACAACAACAACAACAACAACAACAGCACAGCTACAAGGGCAGCAACAGCAATAGGAACGATAGCAGCAACGAATAACAACGAAATAAACAAACGACAGCAGAAATAACTACAACATCAACATGATGATAAGAACACCAATGATAACAACAATAACAACAATAAGGATAACAATAAGAACGACAAATAACAAAAAAAAAAAACGCATGCAAAAGATAAATAACAGCAAAGAAACAGAAGCAAGAAGAGCACTGGGAGAGCGCAAATCTTCGCCAAGGCAACACCAAAATCCTCTCAACGATTCGTTGGAGATAATTTTTAAAATGAGAATATCTGGAATAAACTTGACTACTCTCATAAACGAGAATACTAAAAATGAACCCGACCGCTCTCAAGAATTAAGTACAAAAATAGGAAAAATAATCCAGAATCCTTGTCCGGTACCGGTCGATCCCAAAATCGA
>NC_069006.1:11120969-11125258 GCF_001194135.2 Octopus bimaculoides | reverse complement strand
GATTTCTCTTCTTGTAAGAGAAGAGACAGCTGGTTAAAGAATGTCTGAAGACAGTTATTCAGACATATCATCGTCCGAGGAAGAGTTGCTGGAGGCTGTTAAAACAATGGACCAAAAACTGAGAACAGAGAAGAGGAATTTTGCTGATGCAGCAAGGTGTAAGGAGACAGAAGTGAATATCGGCGAATTAGGAAAACACAAAGGAGAAATGATCCGAGATGGGTTCGAAGTGAAGCTGTCGCTCCCCGCAAGAGGTTAAAAACGGAATAAGGGAGAAAACTATAAACTATCGAACCTTTTCGATAAATAAGGGAAAAATTGATGTCGTCACGACAGAACAAGTAGAAAAAGCGTTAAGGCAGATTTGGGATGACATAATATTCCTGACTAGAGGTTCAACATTCGGAACAGTAGAAGTGAGATTTCGTAATGCAGCAGCAGCGAGGAAACATGCAGCTTCAACAATTCGAAGCGAAGAAGTGGTGCTGTTGCTCACGTATAGAGGCACGAGAGCAACAAGGGTCACGGTTGAAGGAATCCCACCGGAGATTGATGTGACCTGGGTGGCAGATGCGGTCCTCTGTGGTAATGAGGACAACATAGTAGTGCTCCAGGCCAAGAAAAAAGAGTGCGTCAACTGGAGAGGTCAACAACTGGAGATGATAGTTCAAGGTTCAAAAGAAACGATGGAAAAGATTACGGAAACAATAGTTATGGAAGAAACAATTATGACTGTCAGGGTGGAAGGAAGAGTTCCACGCTGCTTTAAATGTGGTCTGAAGGGACACACAAGAGCAGAATGTACGTCAAAACCAAGAAAACCAGAGGAAAAGCGACCAGAGAATATGGAAGAGGAGATAGAAAAGACCAGTAGAAAGGAAGTAATCGAAAAAGAAAAGGAAGTAGCAGAAATAGTGAAAAATAAATGGGAAAATGTGACAGGAAGAAAAATAAAAAAAGGCAAGTGAACTAAACTGTAAACCCCATTCCACACCCATCCCACAAACACCCTCTCAGACCCACCTACTCCTTGCAGACACTAAGCCTATCCATTCCCATCCGACACAAAAACAAGAGGCAAACACATACAAAGACCACCCCGCAAGTCAAAAAAGAAGGAAAAAGTGTAGGATTTACATGTTGCATAGTGACGAACTGTTAAGGGATTCGGTGGAATGGGACATAAAATGTATTGGAACTGCGGGGTTTGATAACGTGGAGGAACATCTCTTGTGTGTAATACCAAATAAGAAGCAAGAGGGTTTTATTATTGGGAGGTGGACTGCAGCTGGAGCCCATTCCCAGACTTTACGACGTACGATAGGTGCTTGGAGGAAACAGGTATTGATGTGTTAGAGGGTACAGGATTTAAAAGGTAGAAAATGGGTGGGGCGAGTGGTTTCATTTCCATTTTATCATATTCATGTCTTCAGACATTATAACATTTATTTCTGTTTTTTTTTTTATATATGTTTTATGTCCCACATATTCTGTTTTGTCACCTCTATGTTAGCCCGCATGGGTAATAAAAAAACAGATCCCAAAATCTAATCAGTTCGTGCCAGTTATGAGGTCAAACATCCATGAATGTTTCATCCGAATCCATCCAGTGGTTCTTGATATATCCTGTCCACGGACACACAAACAAACGAACGCGACTGAAAACAATCTTCACTAAGGCGGAGGTAATAATAATAATAATAATAATAACACCAATGATAATAAGAATAGTAATCCTTTCTACTAAATGCACAAGGCCTGAAATTTTGGAGGAAGGGAGCTAGTCGATTTCATCAACCCCAGTGTGTAACTGGTACTCATTTTATCGAGTCCGAGAAAAATGAACAGTTAAGTCGATGTCGGCGGAATTTGAACCCAGAACATAGTGACAGGCAAAATACCGCTAAGCGCTTCGTCCAGCGTGCTACCGATTCTGGCAGCTTGCCGCCTTGAGCAGCAAGAATAATAAGGGTTTTAAATTTCGCCACAAGGGCAGCGATTTTGAGGGGAGGGGATGAGTCAATTACATTGACCCCAATGTTCAACTGGTACTTATTTCATTGACATTGAAAGGATGGAAGGCAAAGTCGACCTCGGCGGAATTTGAAACGAGATACTGCTAAGCAGACGAGAAACCGTTAAGCAGACGAAATACCGCTAAGCATTTCGCCCGGCGTGCTAACACAGCACGAATAACAATGACAACAGTAACAAAAGCAACATCAACATAACAACTAAGACAACATGTCAGCGAAGAAGCCTCTACTTTGTATCTCATCCTGCCAGAAATAGCAGCTAAATTTCATTCATATAACATACACTGTATGTTATGATTCTTTCAGTTTTCGCCCACTAAATCCACTCGCAAGGTCTTGGTCAGCCAGAGGCTATAGTAGAAGAGACTTGCCGTAGGTGTCACGTAGTCAGACTGAACCAGAAACCATGTGGCTGGGAAGCAAGCTTTTTATCATACAGCCAACGCCTGCGCTTATGAAGAAGCGCTGTGGAGTTGCCGTGGAACGAACCCGAGGCCTTTCATGCAAAACATATGTGTGTGTGTGTGTATCGTTGCTATTATGCAAAAGTGTTGTAAGTCCAGAACGTTGCTTTTTCAGAAAATGATAAGATAGTTTTTTTCACCATTCCATAGCAAAACCGTTGTAGTACACTTTGATCATTTTTGATATCTTGGCATCTGAAGCAACTGGAGATACGATAGTTTGACCAAAAGAACCGGCTATTGCAAGCAATTATAAATATTGAAAAGAACGCATTCGGCCAAATTGGGACATACGACAGTTTAACATAATAGTAATTATATATATATATATATATATAGGAAAATGAAAAAAAGCCAGAATGTTGAACTGGAAGCATAATTTAATAAAGATTTTTTCTAACCGGTTTTCATTGCGATGAAGCAAATTATCAAGAAGAAGGAGAATGAAAATGTTTTTTTTACAAAGAAGTACAAAAAAGTACAAAATGAAGAAAATAATATATAAAACAATAATATAGAAAAAAAATATATAAAAAAAATAATAATATATAAAAAAAGAATATATATATATACATACATATATATATATACTCTTTTATTCTTTTATTTTTTTACTTGTTTTAGTCATTTGACTTCAGCCATGACCGCCTTAAAGGGTGTTAGTAGAAGAAATCGACCCCTGGACTAATAATATCGGTCTCTTTTGCCTATCTGCTAAGTTACGGGGACATAAATATACCAGCGTTGGTTGTCAAGCGATGGCAGGGGGACAAACACAAACGTACACAAACAAATACATACATACATAGATACATACATACACACACACACACACATACATACATGTACACACACAAATAAATGTATACACACAACGGGCTTCTTTCAGTTTCCGTCTACCAATTTCACTCACAAGCCTTTGGTTAGCACAAGGCTATAGTAGAAGACACATGCCCAAAGTGCCACGCAGTGGGACGATCTCAGAACCATGTGGTTGGAAAGTAAGTTTCTTAACGCACAGCCATGCCTATGCCTATAATTACACACACACACACACACACACACACACACACACACACACACACACACACACACACACACACACACACACACACACACACACACGTACATGTATGTATATTGAAACTAATTAACATAAATCAAAATATTATCTCCGCCATTTTTGTCCTACCATTTCGACACTGCTACTCTCGTTCACACACCTACTCCTACCACAACGCTGTAAATATCTACATTTATTGTTATCCATGCGTACTAGTAATATCCCACTCATCACATGATTTCTTCACTACCACCTCGTTTCTCGTTCCTCTCCCTTCAGCTCTTTCCCCTCTTCCATTGTTCGCCCATGTCACTGACTTTGTGTTACTGAGCAGAAGGGGAGGAGAAGGAGGAGAAGGAGGAGAAGGAGGAGGAGGAGGAGGAGGAGCGAGATCAGTGGTAGTAGCGGTAGGTGGTGGGCAAAGTTAGATGTCGTCAAGGAGATATGATTTCGGTGGGAATCCGAGTGGAAATGGTTGTACTTCAGAGAGTGAAAGGCGTTAAGCTCAGACCATAGACAGATAGATAAGTAGATAGATAAAAGGGATTACACACAGACGTAAACAGAGAGGGAGAGAGAGAGAGATGGTCTCGTGAGACATTGATGTCCATAACGTGATGATCCTTTAACAATTCATTAACTACAACAGCTTACAATTCACATGTCATATATATATATATATATATATATGTATATATATATATATATATATATATATATATATAT
>NC_069006.1:11116909-11119316 GCF_001194135.2 Octopus bimaculoides | reverse complement strand
TATATATATACACATACACACACACATACACACACATACACACACACATACAAACACATACACACACACACACACACACACACACACACACACACACATATATATATATTGTTGTATTTGGGGATGGTCATGTGGCCAGTTTAGCCAATGAAAATGGTGTTCACTTGCTTCAGGACTTTTCTTTCTTTCTTTTTTGTGTATCTCGTCTTACAAACGATCTACCGTTTTGTATTCCTATTGTATGTGTCTTTATTTGCGCATGCGTATATCCTTGTGTATGTCTATGTATAGTAAGTGCGTTTGTGTGGGAATGTGCCTGCATTATCAGTATCCCCTGTTTATACATGTTCGTTTAATTTACTTTAATTTATTTTATTCATTTGTTTATATCTACTTTTGCTTATATATATATGTGTGTGTGTGTGTATTAGCCTTTGCCTTTCTCGTGTACACCATCGGTGGCGTGGAGAGAGGAGGCTGGTATGCATAGGCGACTGTTGATCTTCTACAAACAGCATTGCCAGGATTTGTGCCTCGGAAAGGTACGTTCTAGGTGCAACTCAATGGTCATTTATGACTGAAGGGAGTGTTTACCCTTTGCTCATATATGTATATACATGAACACATACACAAACACATATATAGACAGTTGATGTTTCAGAGAGGAATTGAAACCGTACCTTCCTATTTTCAGGATGTCTCACCTTATATGAACCCGTGTCCTTACACCGTCTACCCAAACACACCCGTCTCGCAAGTGTTCCAACTGTTCAGAAGTATGGGGCTCCGTCATTTACCGGTTGTCAGCCATGATGGTGAGGTAAGAACAAAGAGCTGACGATATCAGCATCTGTTTATCTATTTGTCTGCCTGCCTGCCTGCTTGCCTATCTATCTATCTATCTATCTATCTATCTATCTATCTATCTATCTATCTATCTATCTATCTATCTATCTATCAACTTACCTACCTACCTACCTACCTACCTACCTACCTACCTACCTACCTATCTACCTACCTACCTGTCTGTCTGTCTGTCTGTCTATCTATCTATCTATCTATCTATCTATCTGTATATTGTGGCATATATATTTATATATTCTTGTATGTATTGCGACGTCTTTTATCTTTTATTCTGCCAATTCGCTATATCTTTCATCTGATTAATTCAATGTGTATGTGTGTGTGTGTGTGTGTGTGTGTGTGTGTGTGTGTTATCGCAACGTTCGCCGTAATAATAAAATTGTATGCTATAAAACATTTTGAACACTTGATAAAATGAAAATAAACGTCAAAGGGAAAGAAAATATCGCTGAGAACCTCACTGAGGTTCATTTTGTCATAAATTCTTGCATTTCGGAACCAATGAAATATGCATCAGAAAACTATAGAACGTGCACAGGGCCAAATTAAGACCCATTGAGGCCCTTAGAACTTAAAAGATTTTGGTGCCCCAATATATATGTAATTCAAAATATAAAAAAAACAATAAACCATAAAATGAGTTTTTATTTTTCAAAATGAAACAAAATTAAACATAAAGATAGAAAATAATGTTTATTTTTGTATACTTCCACTTTATTTATATTTAAAAAGTTTTCTCCTCCATCTTTTAATTGCAAAGTCTTTGGTCAGATTCTTAAAATTAATCCTAACACATCTGTTTCTCAACTTAATAGAGATAAGGCATCCCGAATATTATTTTGACAAGTTTAAAGTTGAAAGTGATTTCTTTTGTGCCATAAACCATTTATTATTTCTCTGGTGCCCCCGCCTTCCCTAGATGTCCTAAACATGTGCTTATTTTTCTTAATGGTTAATCTAGTGACGAACGTACAGTGTATGGGGTTGTAAAAAGGCTTCAATCTATCTTCTCTAGATAGGTAGCACGTGGAGGTATAGGGTACCTGGTTGTAAATACGTAACATATGGAGGAATAGTCTAGCTAGCCGTTAGCTATGAATAGGTACCATATGCAAGAACAGTCTATTTAGGTGTAAATATGTACCATGAGGAGGAACAGTCTACTTAGCCGTAAACAAGCATCCCAAGGAGGAGCATTTTACTTATCTGTAAATAGGTACCATGTAGAGGTACAGTGAAACTACAATCCGTCTAACTGTAAAGAAGTACCATGTCGAGGAACAGTCCACGTAGAGGTAAATAAATACATTTCAGCTCTTAATATGATGCCAAAAAAAAAAAAATGCAATCAGAACTTTTTAGACTGTAAAAAATGAAGAGGCATATTAGATAACGTGGTCCTAGATATATTGTGTCTGAATATGAGGCGAGATGGGCCATACTTGGAACGTCTTTGAATCGTATGTTTGCTGACCTTGTGAATAAAGAATAACCAGCAACGACGACACCAGCAACATTAACAAGACAGCGACCCCCCCCCCCC
>NC_069006.1:11115314-11116050 GCF_001194135.2 Octopus bimaculoides | reverse complement strand
TATATATATATATATATTCCTCGGCTACTGCTGTTTAAACAATCAAAACTAAGAACTCACATCCCTCATATCAAATATTCTTTTAGATCTGCTACTACCTACTACCAAGCTTTCTCAAGAGTAAAAGAGAGAAAGAGAGACGGACAGAAAAAAGGAAAATGTCCCTTGTATTTGAAAACTATGGAAATATTTTTCAAAAACATTTCATTTAATTTTTCCACAATTTAATTGTTTTTCATGCTTTACTCAAAGTTGAAAAAGTCGCAAAGACTGAAACCGGTACTAAAATGTTCTTCTTGATAAAATTGCTTTAGCATTTTCTACCTTGTCTTATTTTCCTTATACATATGTATTATACAGTTTTCTCTCCCATCCTTTTATCTAATTTGCTTTTTCTCCCCTTCACCATTTTCTATCTGTTTCTCTCTCCCCCTCTTTCCCTTTTTCTCTCTCTCGTTGCTCACACATGACCATCGTCCATATTTCTTATCCCCAGGTGATCATCTTTCTTTTCTTACAGGACTGTCCTAAGGACTGGACGTATTCTATCTCTCTCTTCTATCTTTTCTCTTTTCAAAGAAAATATTTCTCTAGCGTTCGCTATTTTACACTCGTTCTGGTCTAACGATCCCCACCAGGTTTGTTTTCGTTCGGTTTCTTTGTATGTCCCCACTGTCCTGTTTTTATTCCCAACTTTGACCCTCCATAAATCCAAAATTTTATTTTGGTACTTATG
>NC_069006.1:11114286-11115214 GCF_001194135.2 Octopus bimaculoides | reverse complement strand
TAGCTTTCAACACGCACGCACTTTCGCATACAATTTCACGTATAACGCAACACATTCAACGCATGCATGTATATATATACACACAAAAATACATACACAGACTTCTATATATATATACACACAGTCTACACACCACCTAGCGGATTGCTTTACTGTAAACCAAAACTGACCGAGAATCATGTGTCAAATAGATTACAACAACAATAAATGGCTATATATAATACTTGGAACGTTCTGAGCAAACTGTCTTGTCTCATTTATATACACAGATTAACGCAGGCTCATAATCGCATACATTCGCATATGTCTAAATGCATATATGCATACACACATACTCACAGTACATGCATGCACATATACATACACCTTCGCATAAATACATTCATACATACATACATATATATATATGTGTGTATATATATATATATATATATATATATACATATATGTATATATATATATATGCAAGCTTGGACACACTTAGAACAAGCTCACACGCACATATATACTCACACACACGTATACTGACGTATACACACATACACTCACGCATGCATGTACATATATAGATATGCATACATACATGCACAGAAACACGCACTCAGGCACAAACGCATAAGGGCACACGCACACATATACGCACATACATACACTCACATACACACATACACACACACACACACATATATATGTGTGTGTGTATGTGTGTGTGTGTGTGTATACATGTGTATGTACATATGTACATACATGCACGCACACACACATACACACACTCACGCATGCACATAGGAATATATGTATGGTTACATATATACATATACGCACACACTTAGACACGAAAACACAAATACACACACATTTACATGTGGACGTTCATGTTTACATGTTGACAGACATACAATCATAAAGTCATATACTGACATATGCA
>NC_069006.1:11113000-11114276 GCF_001194135.2 Octopus bimaculoides | reverse complement strand
TATTTATTTTAACTTGCAAAGGTTTATATTTCTTATTAATTGACATTTTTATGTTTCAGATTCTATATGTGACTGTTTAATCATACCATGTACAAAAGAAACCTTGGAACTGTCCAAATTTCAAAGGGACCATATTGTGGGTCATTCTGAAGGTGGACTTGGTCATTGTAAAATCGCAGAAAACCTGGAATCCTGCTTTCTACAGTTAATAGAATGATTATGCAATTCACCAATGAGAGAAAGAGTCCACTTCACCTCACCCAGCTCGACCAGGGCCCTCTGACAGGACCCTTCGCTTTGTTAAGAGAAGTGTGGAGGATAATCCTCGTTGCCAGGCCTCTAACATAGAAGAACAAGTTGGTATCAGTTTCAGAACAGCTGTCAGGTATCTCCACAAACTTGGTTGCTATGGCAGAGCGGGAAGAAGGAAGCCACTTCGACCAGCCAAAATCAAGCGGAGAAAAGATTGGACCAGTGAAATGGTGGAGAGGCCACTAGCATTTTGGGACACTGTCACATTCTCCAGTGAGTTCAGATTTGCTGTATTTCCTGATAGTGGTCGAATGTGGAATTCTGGAGACTCTGTGATCAAGAATTGGATGTGAAAATATTGCAGCCAGCAGTGAAACACGGCTACTTTTCTGTGATGGTCTGGGGAGCAATTTGGAGCAATGGTTGGTCAGAGGTGGTGGAGTGTGAGGGAAACATAAACTCAGATAAATATATGTCCATATTGCAGAAAGGATTCTTTCCAATCTTCTCCAGTGGTGAAATGATTAAATAATACTCTTTATTTATGGCAAATGGGGCTCCTTGTCACACAGCTAAAAAGACCCAAGATTGGTTGGAAGAGAATGGCATTAAAAAGATTCCATGGCCAAGCCAAGCACAAGATATGAACCCTATTGAATGCCTCTGGGTCATAATGGACAGGACACTTCGTAAAAAGAACAAGAAATCATCCTCAAACCCAGATCTTTTGAGATTACTGCATTAACTTGGTAAGAAATTCCTCAAGAGAATATTTGTCATCTGATCAGGAGCATGCCTAATAGGGTCCTTGCATTGAAAAATGCAATGGTCATGTCTACTAAATATTAAATATTCACATTATAACAATTAATAAATAATTTGAATATAAAATTTCAGATTTAAATATAATGGTGTCTATTTACTTCTGTCGTGTCTGTTTACACAGATATATGAACATATCGAAACAAACAGAGACAAAAACGAGGAAAAAGCGAGGCAGATAAGACAGGGATAGAGAACGAGA
>NC_069006.1:11109749-11112990 GCF_001194135.2 Octopus bimaculoides | reverse complement strand
TCATCTGATCAGTAACATGCCTCATAGGGTCCTTGCATTGAAAAATGCAAAGGCCATGTCTACTAAATATTAGATATTCACATTATAACAATTAATAAATAATTTGAATGTATAATTTCAGATTTAAATAAATTTTAATGATTATAAGGGAGTCTACTTACTTCTGTCATGTCTGTGTGTATTATATATATATATTTATATATATATATTTACACACAATTATACACATATATATATGTTGATTCGTCATATCTGCGTATGAATATTTGCAAGTTCTGTTGAAATAAATAAACATAAATTATGCAAAATAGTTATACCAGTTGGAAGTGGAGAAGGTGGGACAGGAAGGCTATTCTTATGATGTGTGTGTGTGTGTGTGTGTGTGTGTGTGTGTGTGTGTGTGTGAGGAACAAATGCTGTGTTACTTGATGATGTCTTCAAGTTGTTGGTGACTTCAACAACTCGTAATACATGAAGTCCTGCAAATATAAAAAAAACACAGCATTAATATAAGATATATGTGTATTTGTTTGTGTGTGTATGTGTGTGTGTGTGCTTGTGTTTGTACGTATGTATGTATGTATGTATATGTGTATGTATGTGTATATATGTATGTATGCATGCATGCATGTATGTATGTTTAGCTGTAGGCTGAACAATACAGACCAAAATATACAAAATATACAAAATATACAAAACATACACTAT
Source organism: Octopus bimaculoides (assembly GCF_001194135.2). NCBI lineage: Eukaryota > Metazoa > Mollusca > Cephalopoda > Octopoda > Octopodidae > Octopus > Octopus bimaculoides. The sequence goes on along the minus strand of NC_069006.1, from coordinate 11,112,282 downwards.
GTCAGAAAAGATGAACAAGTGTAAATATATACATACATATATACGCGTGTGTATGTGTGTGTGTGTGTTTACACACATATATAGCGATGAAAGGTAGAGAGACTGTGAAGCTCTTACTTACAATGAGAAAGACAGACCCTAGTAAAGTGGCTTTCATGTTCACATCAAGGTCCATTGGAACTGAAGAGGAAGAAGAAAGAAATATCAGAAGGGGGATGGTGGTGGTGGGGATTTGATAATGGATATCCATGGCTGATTGTTCATGCATGTGTGTGTGTGTGCATGCATGTGTGTGCGTGCATGCATGCGTGTGTGTGCATGCATGCATGTGTGTGTGTGTATGTGTGTGTGTGTGTGTGTGTGTGAGAAGGCATGTGGCTTAGTGGTTCGGGTGTTGAATATATATTGCACAGAATCTGGGAAGCTGGCTTTATGAGTCTATAGCTCAGGAAGGGCTTTTGAGGGGTGCGTGGCTCAGTAGTTAAGACATTGAACCCGTAAGCATAAGATTGTGGTTTCAGTTCCTGGACAATGCATTATGTTCTTAAGCAAAACACTTCATTTCATGCTGCACTCAACTGGCAGAAGTGAGTAACCCTGTGATTCCATTCAGACGGAATGTTGGCTTGCCCACCAAGACAGTCGGGGGGCATCATTTGCAAGCCACTACAATGCCAGGAAGCACATTGTGACCAACGGTATATAACCACACACATATATATATATATATACATACATGAGTTGTCTAAGGGACCATAAGTCAGGGAGAAGATGCACTCATATAACTATTAGTAGAGTAGGTATATTATCTTGAAGTTTCTCCACTTCAAGATAACTCTTGCCGGCTTCACAACATACCTAACCAAGGGACATAACTCCTAGACAAATCTCCTGGCCCATTTTTCATTTCATCACTTTTCACCGCTGACCAGTGATGCTAATCCTTCCCTGAGAATAGAAAGCAGCCATCATATTCTTTCCATATAGGCTACCTCTGATGAGTGTAGTTATATAATTGGATTGTTACCAATCACTCTGTTATATTTTTGCGCGAAACTGATTGGTAAGACCAGCTGTGATGGATACTTAATACTATATATATATATATATATATATATATATATAAAACAACATCTAATAATCTAATTTAGAGAAGAACCACCAATATACGATTCAAACAATCAAGGAGACCAGTCACCATCAAGAAAAGCGTACTCAACAAAATACTAATTTAAAAATCTATAAAATCTAAAAGAAAAGTATAAAATCCATAAAAATCTATAAAATACTAGACTAAAAATTTAATTCAACTTAGTAAATTGATAAAATAGAAGGTAAAGTGTTGGCTACGCGTGTTTCGTGGTCACATTATAGTAGAAAAACCAGTACAATTCACAATAAATTGATCAGGATTATATTATACTCAAAATACAGTCACTCATCAGGTCTCTGGAAAAAATAAGAATTCAAATAACGTATCTTACTAAATAAATAATAAAAATATCAGTACTTGAATAAAGTCTATCGGTTGTGTTTTATGCCCTGTCAGTCAGCAGCTGGTCTTAAAAGTTATCTAAGGGCTCATCAACAGAGAAATTGGGCTGTGTGCTGGGATGTGGTTTGTGTGTTGTTGGGACAACTATCATCTGTCAAAATGAAACAATCTTCATATATATATATATATATACATGCGTACATGCATGCAAATATACATATGTACATATGAATGAATATGCATGTGTATCTATGTGTGCATGTGAATGTGCAAGCATGCATGCTCATCCAAGCATATGTGAGTGCAGATGTGCGCATGACTGCCCATGTACAGATGCACAAGCTCGCATCAATACACACATGCACACAATACTACATGAGCGCATCCGCACACTCACATATAGAACTATATACTTGCAAATGCCACCCCTTCCTGCTCTTCCACCCCATCAATTTCCTAATCACCGTGGTCTACTTCCTGTCCTCCATGTGGTCAATTTCCTGTTCACCATGCGGTATTTTCCAACTAACTGTTACCAACATCAGACAACAACACCACATGCCCTTCCTTAGCCAATCACAGCCCACCTTATAGTAACAACAATAAACTTCTGTCACTCAAATTCAAAATGGCTGACAACTAGCATAATGCTTGAAACTCAAGAGTACCAACGAATTTGAATCAAACTGTTTAGATCAAACTGCTGCTAACTACCAAGAACTCACAAGAGTAAAAAAGAGAGACAGAGACAGGCAGAAAAAAGGAAAATGTCCCTTGCATTTGAAAACTATACTCTTTTACTTGTTTCAATCATTTGACTGTAGCCATACTGGAGCACCACCTTTTGTCGAGCAACTCGCCCCCAGGACTTATTCTTTATAAGCATAGTACTTATTCTATCGGTCTCTTTTGCCAAACTGCTAAGTTACGGGGACGTAAATACACCAGCATCGGCTGTCAAGCGATGTTGGGGGGACAAACACAGACACACAAACATATACACACACACACACACATATATATATATATATATATATA
>NC_069006.1:11107806-11109697 GCF_001194135.2 Octopus bimaculoides | reverse complement strand
CCTCGTCTTATTTTCCTTATATATATCTCATGTGTTCCTTTTCAACCTTCTACATATATATATATACACATATATAACAAGCTTCTTTCAGTTTCCATCTGCCAAATCCACTCACAAGGCTTTGGTCAGCCCGAGGCTATAGTAGAAGACACTTGCCCAAGGTGTCACTCAGTGGGACTGAACCTGGAACCATGTGGTTTGTAAGCAAGCTACTTACCACACAGCCACTCCTACGCCTATGGAAATATTTTTTTAAAAAAACATTTCATTGAATTTTTCCACAATTTAATTGTTTTTCATGCTTTACTCTAAGTTGGAAAAGTCACAAGGACTGAAACCAGTTCTAAAATGTTCTTCATGATAAAATTATTTTAGCATTTTCTACCTCGTCTTATTTTCCTTATATATATCTCATGTGTTCCTTTTCAACCTTCTACATATATATATATACATACATAGTTCAAATTTACAGAAAACAAAAGATGAAGACAAGTAAAGGAATAACAAGGAGACGTATTAGTTTGATGCTCGGTAAGAACGGAAGAGTGCTTGATGTTTTGAGCTTATGCTCTTGAACAGAAAGGACGAGAGGAAAAAATAAACAGAGAGAGAAAAATATGTGTTGGGATTAATGGTTCAACATGATGAAAATATATATCTCTTTTACTCTTTTTTACTTGTTTCAATCATTGGACTGCAGCCATGCTGGGGCACCTCTGGGGAACCTCAGTACTTACTTTAAGTCTTGTACCTATTTTATTAATATCTTTTGCAAAACTGCTCAGTTACAGTCACCTAAACAAACCAACACCAATTGTCAAGTGGTGGGGTGGAGTGAGCAGAGGACAAACACAGATTCAAAGACACACACACACACACACACACACTAATTATAACAATGATAATAATGAACCTTTCTGCTAAAGGCTCAAGGCCTGAAATTTAGTGGGAGGAGACTAGTCGATTACATTGACCCCAGTGTTTCACTGGCACTTATTGTATCAACCCCGAAAGGATTAAAGGCAAAGTCAACCTCAGCAGAATTTGAACTTAGAACGTAAAGATAGACGAAATACTGCTAAGCATTTTGTCTGGCCTCTTAATGATTCTGCCAGCTTACCACCTTAATAATAATAATAATAATAATAATAATAATAATAATAATAATAATAATAATAATATAAAAATGATTTTCCAGTCAACACCGACAGAACAATCTAGGCTAATTGATTAGACATAATTATTAAAGACAGGTAAGAAAACACTGGTAGACTAATAGATGTAAGTGTTTCCACTGATAAAAATATATCTGCAAAGGAATTTGACAAACTAAGTAAATATAAGGACCTGGAAATTTGAAAGACAAAAGATGTGGCATCTTAAAGCAAGAACTGTTCCTGTTATTGTGGGTGCCCTAGTTATAAGAAAGAGATGTCAGAAACATCTAGATAAGATCTCAGGAGAACCATGTCTCAAAAGAGTATGCTGACAAGTACTGCCCACATCCTTAGACAAGCCCTATCCATTTAAATGTCTGTGTTGTATTACATGAAGATATTTCACTACTTCCCCTTCCCAAGCTTTCAGTCATATCATAATATCTCTTATCCTTTGCTCGCCCACAGATGCTGGGTGTGTCTCAGCAAGTGACTGTAACAAACATGCAGATTGAAAGTAAAAATAATAATAATAATAATAATAATAATAATAATAATAATAATAATAATAATAATAATAATAATAAATAATATATGCAAAAAACGACAAAGAGCTAGAAACACTACTACAGACAGTACACGGCTTTACCAAGGAAATAGAAATGAAATTCGGATTAGAAAAATGTGCCAAAGCAACCCTGAAAAGAGGAAAATTAGTTAAAAGTAGCAATATA
>NC_069006.1:11105724-11106868 GCF_001194135.2 Octopus bimaculoides | reverse complement strand
AGTAGGTGCCTTAGGTATAATAAAAAAATATTCAGACAAATACATAACAAAAACACCAGGACTTACAAATATATATAACATACAGAAAATTGCACTGCTGGGTACTGCACACATTCTACGCAAAACACTTTCAATACAGTAAACATAAGAGCACCACAGCAAACCACAGCACATACCCAAGGCGCACAGAGCTGCGCTCGGTAGTGAAGTGAAAGTACGTTATAAAAATAAAACTACTGAATGATAATAATAATAATAATAATAGCATTGTTTTGTCTTGGTATGAAATAGTCTGCTCAATACCACAGGTTTGCTTGTCAGTTGTTTGACCTTAACCCTTGGTGGCCGACAATATGTGCATATCTCATCACGAGCAGAAGTAGTGGGGGAGCATCATAGCCATGTGTTGAGAGGAATTCTTTTGGGTTTGAATAATTCACCTTTGGAATAATGGGTGTTTCGTTCAACATCCTTAAACAACCCTTATTCAGGGACCTTTTGAGTGGGATGGACTACTCCACCTGAAGAAAATTCTAATTGGGTCCCACCTGCAAGGTCATGCGCTGTTTATCTTGATTTGAGACCACCATGTTGTGCACATATGGTTGTGATGCATGTGCCTGGTATACCCTTATTAGACAGGTAGTTATGATGGGTATATTGGGCTTTGTATATTTTACCTCAGTGTCACTTTGATGGCATGCACTGCTCTCTCACTCAATAATAATAATAAAAATTGATAGTAATAATAATAATAACAAGGATAATAATGATAATTGACTTACATGAGATTCCAAAATTGTCAGCTTTTGTAAACATTTCCTTAACCAGTCCACTAAATTCCTTACTGATTGTGGCCACTTTTCTGGACATATCGGGACTGTGGACCTGTTTGGGATAGACAATAATAACAACCATGTAGTGATACCTGGGATTATAGAGATGGCTGTCAATGTGTCTGTCTGTCTGTCTGTCTGTCTATCTGTTTACATATGTCACTGTATGTCTGAGTGAATGTGAGACAGAGTGTCTGTATGTGTGTGAGTATATATGAATGTGTGTGGCTGTATATGTGTAACCAGGCGCTTCTGGTGGTGGTGGTGGTGGTGTGTATGTTTGTGTATGTGAGGGTTTGTATGTGCAT
>NC_069006.1:11102769-11104824 GCF_001194135.2 Octopus bimaculoides | reverse complement strand
TATATATATATATAAGGCAACACAAGGAATGGCAACTTTTTTGCCGTTACGTTCTGAGTTCAAATTCCGCTGAGGTCGACTTTGCTTTTCATTCTTTCGGGGTCGATAAATTAAGTACCAGTTATGCACTGGGGTCGATGTAATCGACTTAATCCGTTCGTCTGTTCTTGCTTGTTCCCTCTATGTTTAGCCCCTTGTGGGCAATAACGAAATAGGTATTTTGTCTGCCGTTACATTCTGAGTTCAAATTCTACTGAGGTCGACTTTGCCTTTCATCATTTCAGGGTCGACTAAATAAGTACCAGTTATGCCCTGGCGTCAGTGTAATCGACTTAATCCCTTTGTCTGTCCTTGTTTGTCCCCTCTGTATTTAGCCTCTCTGTGGGCAGTAAAGAAATAAATGTGTGTGTGTGTGTGTTACATTAGGGGATAATGCTCCAGCTTTCTCAACAGTGCAAAAGTGGGTAACTGGATTTAGGAGACGAAGGGAGAGTATTGAAGATAACCCAAAGTCTGGATGTCCTGCATCTGCCAGCCCTAGGGAAAACATTGGTTGTGTTCACCACATGGTGATGGATAACAGGTGATTGAGTGTAAATCAAATAGCCAATGCTATTAGCATATCCCATGAGAGAGCTGAGAATATTCTACACAATGAACTTGACATGACAAAGGTTTCTGCTCAGTGAGTGCCACATCTGACACCTGATCAAAAGCACACCAGACTGATCACCACTCAGGAAAATCTGACATTGTTTGAGGCAGGTCCAGCTGGTTTCTTTGAACGTTTCCTAACCCAGGATGAGTGTTGGGTTCATGACTTTGAGTCAGAAACATAGAGACAATCCACGCAGTGGAAACATCCCTTCTCACCTGCTCCAAAGAAGGCCACAGTCATTTCGTCTGCAGGGAAGGTGATGGCCTCAGTTTCTTTTGGTAAAGCAAAAGGTATTGTGTTTATTATCTTCGAAAAGGTCACACCATCAATGGAGAGTACTATGCCAAATTGCTGAGGCAATTACGAAAAGCTATCAAGACCAAACGCCCAGGAAAACTGAAGAAAGGGGTCTTGTTTCATCAGGACAATGCCCCAGCACACAAGTCCTTGATTTTCATGGCTGCTGTGCATGACTGTGTCTTTGAACTGGTTGATTACCCCCGCCTAATCACCTGATTTGGCTCCATCTGACAATCATCTGTTCTCCAGCATGAAAAAACACTTTGCAGTGATGATGGCACCATATCTGTTGTTGATAAGTTTTGGGGGCCAACAGGATGAAAACATCTTCACCAAAAGGATCCAAACACTCCAACACTAATGGAAGAAATGTGTGGACTGCAAAGGGAAATGTGTTGAAATATGAACCTCATTTGGTCCCATTCTATGAGAATATCTTGGTCAGCCTATCAACTTTTCAGACAATCCTCGTATATCTGAATCATCATCATCGTTTAACGTCTGTTTCCATTCTGGCATCGGTTGGACAGTTTGACTGACTGGCAAGCCGGGAGGCTGTACCAGGCTCCATTCTGATTTGGCAATGTTTCTACAGCTGGATGCTCTTCATAACGCTAACCATTCCAAGAGTGTAGTGGGTGCCTTTTATGGTGTTTTATATGTGCCACTGGCACAGGAGCCAGTTGGGGGCACTGGCATTGACCTATGCTTGAAAGATGCTTAATACGTGCCATCAGCACTGGATTCTCTTCTCTGGAAAGATCGATTTAATCAAGGCTGACCTGGGACTAAACAACAGCAGCACTTCCAAGCATTCTGTTCCCCCTACACCCCCCCCCAAAAAAAAGGTACCCAGCTAACATCTGTAAAAACCTGTTCACATGATGCTTTATTTGGAGGACTTACCGTTGTTTCACTTTACCAATAACCTTGCCAACAGGAGCTTCTACGACAACCTCCAAAGAACAAGGGTTACAACAGGCAAACCAACAGCATCCAGCCCCAAATTTCAGCTCTCGGGTCACTTTCATTACTTCCTGTTGTGTGGGGAGAGAGAGAAGAAACACATAAAAGGGGGTACCAAACTATACCATATA
>NC_069006.1:11100143-11102426 GCF_001194135.2 Octopus bimaculoides | reverse complement strand
AGAGAGAGAGAGAGAGAGAGAGAGAGAGAGAAAGAGAGAGAGAGAGAGAGAGAGAGAGAGACATGGATGGATGAATGGAGAGACTGACAGACATACAGCAATAATTGCTACTGCTGCTTCTATTATCACTAATACTATTACAACTACTACTTTGACTACTGTTACTACTCATACGACATCTACTACTATTCTTACTACTACTAGTACTACTCCTACTCCTGCTGCTGCTACCACTACAACTACAACTACTGTTACTGCTTTTACTACTACTCTACAAGATAGATAGAAGAGGTGGTGGTACTCACCTTTCCCATATTATCAATCATGTGCATGACGAAACCCCTCATGCTGCCCAGACATTGTCTCATGCATAACTCTGATTCTGAGGAGAGAAAGAGAGAGAGAGAGAGATAAATAGATTGAGAGAGAGAGAGGGAAGACAGAGTTTGTGGGAGGAAGTAAGGGATAATGAAGAGTGGGGGAGTAAGGAGGCACATAGAGGGGGGGGAGAAACAGAGAATGACAAGGTGAAAGAAAGTGAGAGAAAGAGAGATGAAACACATAGATAGATAGATGGGAACAGATAGATAGGTAGATAGATAGATAGATAGATAGATAGATAGATAGATAGACAGACAGATAGATAGATAGATAGATAGATAGATAGATAGATAGATAGATAGATAGATAGATAGATAGATAGACAGACAGATAGATAGATAGATAGATAGATAGGTAGGTAGGTAGGTAGGTAGGTAGGTAGAGTGAAAGGTGAAAGAGAGAGGTGGCACTTAGAAAGAAAGATCGGAGGGAGGTTAGAGAGCACTTAGAGAAATTAGGGAGATGACAAAGGAGAAGATAGTGATATAGGGAGAGAAAAGGGGCAATGAAGGCCAGCGAGGTAAAGTTTTGTGTAAATTTGAGATAAAAATTGATTTTGGTAAGTTTGCTGTGACTCTTTTCTATAAAGAACAATAAAAGAAGAAAGGTGTGTAAAGGGATGAGGGAGAGTGTGAGGAAAGTGGGGGGGGGGGGGGAGAAGGGGTATGAGAGAGTTGGAATAGAGAAAAAGTAGCAAATCCTCCATCTTACCTTCTGCTGCTATGTAAACCTGCTGACCCAAAGAATTAAGGACAGTGTATTTGTTTGAAGATTCAAATGAGGTGAAAGCTGGAGAAATAAAATGAAGAAGGAAAAAAAAGGAAATTATTTAAAGAATGGGATAAAACATAAATAGAGAAAATGTTGAATGACTTTTCAACCTCACCAAACTACAGCTGTCTACAAAACAGTGTATATCTATGGAAAAAATTATATCTCTCAAAGAACCGAGAAACTTGAGAGTGTCTACAGGATGGTAACAATAAACAGAGATATTAACGTGAAAAACATGAAAAACAAAAGCATGTTTAACACACCTTCATCAGCTGTTGATCAGATATCAACATAGTTTCAACACCTTGAGACAGGATCACTACCTCATTAAACTTTAGCTATTTACAAAACAGTATGGAGAAAGTTATATTATATCTTTCAAGGGTGTCCGGTTAATTCATTGACGGCAATTTGTCATCATTTAATTTGTCCCCAGTCAATTCATTGTTGGTCAATTCGTCCCCAGGTCAATTCGTCGTCAGTCAATTTTGTTGAAATCATAGGAAAAATGGAAGAACGAATAATTGAATTTAAAAAAACGCTTATTTTAAGGTTTGCTGTATTATTTATTTTTTCTTAAAATTTAAGATTGTATGCAATTGCTTTTAGAAAAATAATTTCTTGGCTTGGATCATATTTTTCCATGACATTTCTTTATATGCAGGTTCATATCTCTGTATTTTTTCTTTTGGTTTGGTTCTTCTCCTTGCATAAACTTCTGCAATTTGATACTGGCAAACCTTTCCTCACATCAATAAGTTTCCAAATACTTGAATGACTAATATTCAATGTGTTTTTCAGCGTGCTGTGGTAGGCTTCTAAACTATTTGTAGTACAAACAATCCCCGTCATACATCGATCCCAAACATTCCAAATAAATAATGGAGGTTCAAGGCGTCGCCTCCTCTGTCCTCTTCCTCTAGGTGGTCCGATATAAATACTTCCAAAATGGGATACAATTGACTGTGGAATATCATCATCATCTACAAGTTGTTCATATCTATTGACAACATCATCAACCTGCAGGAAAACAAGAGCAACAAAACAACCATATTTTTAGACTAAAACTGTCGTCTTCGTGATATCTGCATTTTAGTTCTTCTTGCACAACATGCTTGTACACATTTC
>NC_069006.1:11098244-11099806 GCF_001194135.2 Octopus bimaculoides | reverse complement strand
GAATGTTCCATCTGCCGCCCAGTTCTTGTGCTGTTTTAACTGTCGAAGTGATTCGTCACTTGCAAATATTGATATTCGTTTTGAATCTTCCATCTTGCTGTCATTCTGTAAAAACATTTCTTCATTGTAAAGGCAGGAATATTCACTAGGAATGGAAACCCCAACAATTGTAAGTGGGGTGTCAGGGTAGTTGGAATCAGCTTGACTCCAACGTCTAATATTCCCATTAAGCTGTACAAATGGAGGTATTTGCAACAATGTACAGTGGTTTAATTGACCTGGGGATAAATTGATCAACGACGAATTGACCAGAGACGAATTAACCAATGACGAAATAACTGGGGACAAATCGACCTAGCACCCTCTCAAGGAACCAAGTAACTTGAGAGCTTCTTCTTTTCTATGTAAGTAAAACAAATTCAACAGAACAATAACAGTAAACAGAGATAAAACATATTTAACACAATGAGGGAGCTTCCCACATCAGCTGCAGTTCAGATATCATCATGATTTTGACTCCTTGAGGAAGGATCAATAATCAGACAACCAAATAGTCCGCTTAAAATTAGTTAAACCTCCAAAAAGTTAAACTAACAAACATTTAGACCAAGGATTTCACAGTAAGGTACATTCAACATCAGTTAGACCACTAACATTAGCCAGGACTTACTCTCCAAAGCATCCACTTGTTGTTGTATGAGAATTTGATCCACCATGGTCAAGTATTCCAGGCCAGGAGGGCAGTTGGACGTATTTTCTGGACGGGCCATCCATTGTGGCATATGTTGACCTGCAAATATAGATAGGAAGATACTGTGACTGAAGGCTGGGGTACCTAAAGAGATAGACAGACAGACAGACAGGCAGGCAGGCAATAGACAGACAGACAGATATATCGATAGATAGATACACAGATAGATAAGATAGATAGATAGATAGATAGATAGATAGATAGATAGATAGATAGATAGATAGATAGATAGATATACAGATAGATAGGCAGAGCAAGAGAGAGAGAGTAAAGTAACTGATAAATGACTAGTTAATTAGAATATGTATGTATGTTTATGTATGTACTTAAAGTAGCAAAAAAAAGCAAAGATTCCACAACTGTTTTCATAATTTTTGCAGCTAATTTACCAGTTTGAGAACATCATTATATAAAATGTATTAATAAGGGTAGAAATTGATATTAATCAATTAAAACCAATGGTCTAGCATATTAAAAAAATTTGAAGATTAAAATTATATTACATACAAAAATAAGAGGAATGACCAGCAAAAGTGGACTCCTATATGCTAGAAATAGATGCCAAATCATCAAACCACGAAAGAGAACATATTTTTTCGTGGTTAGATGATTCGGCATCTATTTCTAGCATATAGGAGTCCACTTTTGCTGGCCATTCCTCTTATTCTTGCATATAATATAATTTTAATCTTCGGATTTTTTTTAATCTGCTAGACCATTGGTTTTAATTGATTAATATCAATTTCTACTCTTATTAATAAATTTTAAATAATGATGTTCTCAAACCGGTAAATCAGCTGCAAAAATTTAT
>NC_069006.1:11097400-11097836 GCF_001194135.2 Octopus bimaculoides | reverse complement strand
AGAGAACATATTTTTTCGTGGTTAGATGATTCGGCATCTATTTCTAGCATATAGGAGTCCACTTTTGCTGGCCATTCCTCTTATTCTTGCATATAATATAATTTTAATCTTCGGATTTTTTTTAATCTGCTAGACCATTGGTTTTAATTGATTAATATCAATTTCTACTCTTATTAATAAATTTTAAATAATGATGTTCTCAAACCGGTAAATCAGCTGCAAAAATTTATTAACTGCAAAGTTATTTCCAGACTTAGCACGCCAGATTGAAGACATTTGAAGGGATACACTGAATGTAATTTGTAGAACTCTACACATTCTCTTTCGGGTGAACGTCTTATATCTAGTTCTGGAAATTATATTTTTAAATCGACAGACTACGCTGATGATCCTGCAGATATTTACTTATGTAAATTTTAACAGGTGAAACCATGGT
>NC_069006.1:11093908-11095574 GCF_001194135.2 Octopus bimaculoides | reverse complement strand
ATATATAAATATATATATATGTGTGTGTGTGTGTGTGTGTGTATCATCATCATCATCGTTGTTGTTTAACGTCCGCTTTTCATGCTAACATGGATTAGACGGTTTGACTGAGGACTGGTGAACCAGATGGCTGCACCAGGCTCCAGTCTGATCTGGCAGAGTTTCTACAGGTGGATGCCCTTCCTAACGCCAACCACTCCGAGAGTGTAGTGGGTGCTTTTTACGTGCCACTGGCATGAGGACCAGTCAGGCAGCACTGGTAACGACCATGCTCAAATGTTGCTTTTTACGTGCTTTTTATGTTGCTTGAACAGGTGCAACAGGTATACCATGATCAGGTGTTGAAGTGATCTCAGAGCAATGTGAGATGAGGTGTTTTGCTCAAGAACACAACACACCACCCGGTCTAGGAATTGAAATCATGATCTAGCGATTAAGAATACAACACCCTAATCACTTGGCCATGTACCCTCACAAATATATATATATATAGTTAAAAAATCTTTGAAAATGAAAATTTTAAAGGGGACACTCGGGATTGAACCGGGGACCTCTCAATCTGCAGTTGAATGCTCTACCACTGTTTGTTAGTATTTGTCCCATGTAGAAAAACTTTAGTGTGAAAAAAAGAATCAATACAATTCTTACAAATGTTTGAGATTTACAGCTTAAATATTTCACAATTTGTGCCTCTGACTCTCACATATGAACATGAGAATGCCCCAAACCCCATCGGTGGAAGAATGAGGTAATTAAAAATATATGTTACAAATTAAACTCCTTATGTACTCTGTTAGTATATAAAATACCCTTGTTATATATGATATACTCATCGACATACCTGTGGTTTGAGGCTGGGCTAAAGGCTGATTATATCCTATAGCTGATTCGGAAGTGAAGCCTGGTGGCACAGGTGGACGGGATTTTGTGGCACTTGTTGTTGGTGGAGGTACATACCCAGGTGGTGCAGGAGGCTGACCTTGACCTTGGCCCGACACTGGTGGCTGTGAGTAGCCTCCTGACTGGGGTGCAGCATAGCCAGGTTGTTGACCCTGATAGCCTTGAGGCTGCTGGTTTGGATACCCTTGTTGTTGATTGTAGTATCCTTGTGGTTGCTGGTTAGGGTACCCTTGGGATTGCTGTTGAGTAGGGTAGCCCTGAGGCTGTTGCTGATTAGGGCAACCTTGTTGTGGTTGCTGTTGATTAGGATACCCCTGTGGCTGCTGTTGGCTTGGGTAGCCTTGTGGTGGCTGCTGGGTTTGGTACCCTTGTGGTGGTTGCTGGTTAGGGTACCCCTGTGGTGGTTGTTGGTACCCCTGTGGTTGCTGTTGGTTTGGGTACCCCTGTGGTTGTTGCTGGGTTGGGTACCCTTGTGGCTGTTGCTGGGTTGGGTACCCCTGCGGTGGTGGCTGTTGTTGGTTGGGGTAGCCCTGTGGTGGTGGTTGCTGGTTGTTGTATCCTTGTGGCTGTTGCTGGTTGTTGTATCCTTGTGGCTGTTGCTGGTTTGGGTACCCCTGCGACTGTGGCTGGGTAGGGTACCCTTGCGACTGCTGTTGTGGGGTAACATTCGATTGAGTAGAAGGTGGTAGAGTTGGGTATCCAGCTTGTGAATGAGGTGCCTCAGGGGCTGCTTGCTGTGAAGAAGGGGTGTCATCAGAATCTAAAA
>NC_069006.1:11092165-11093808 GCF_001194135.2 Octopus bimaculoides | reverse complement strand
ATATGCACACACACACATACGCATTCACACACTCTTACCCACGCACAAACATTAACCAACACAACAATCTCACTACGAAACATATACTTAACATCATCCAGCAATTCAAACATGCATACAAACGTATGCACACACAGATACACACACACGCATACAAGCGAATCGACACACCACCACTATCACTGCCATGCACACTCACACTCACACACACACACACACACACACATACATACAAGCGAAGCCACACATCGCCATCATTTTTACCACACACATACACATGCATACGCACACATGCACTCATACAACCATTAAAATCATCATATATATAGATATATAGATATAAATATACATATACACACATGCATATATTCACACACACACACATATGTATATATACTGTTAATTATATACACACACCCACGCGCGCACACGAGCATGAATACACATCACAGCGTCACTACTGTACACATACTCAACATTACTCACACAAACACACACACACACGCTCACATACACATACACACACGCGCTCACACACACACACACTCACACACACATACACAAATATTCTAGCACTCACGCACACACAACCAAACGTACACAATAACAAGCTCGTCTGGTTAAAAGATATTCCGGACAACTTGTAATTTCTCACTAGTAACCTAACTTTATTTCTATTTAATTAACGCTTAAACACACACTAATTTCCTTCCCGTTCTCCTGTCCGAGTTATTAATTCTACAAATGTTTCGCTTCATTTGACCAAACAATCAACTGTCGTCTGCTTTTCTTCATTTTCTTTCCCCCGTTTGTTTTCTGACTTAAACCGCCATTACAGCATTCGCCATCTTTTTTTTCCGTATGGCTTTGATATAACCTAAAATACATTCTGTAGCTACAGTTCTAGAACGACTCAACGTGGGTGTATGTGCGTGTGCATGTATGTGTGCGTGAGTGTGGGGGGTTGTGTGCTTTGGCAGAAAGACTTGTGCTAACAAGGAATGTGAAAACTATTGGATACGAGATTAAGGAGTTATCGTAGTTATTGGAATCTGACAAATACAGTGTTACCCCGAATTTGACGTTTGCCGATCTTAACAGTCCTAAATAATCGGTACTGCGAAACCCGGGGTAACTTGTGGTAAAGCTTAGAGCTTCTGTTATTTATATGTTTATATGGTATATATACATACATTTATATGATTGGCTATTGGCGCAGGAGTGACTCAAATGCGCAGGTGTGGTTGTGTGGTCAGTAGCTTCCTTTACCAACCACATGGTTCCGGGTTCAGTCCCAATGTGTGGTACCTTGAGCAAGTGTCTTCTACTATGGCATCGGGCCGACCAAAGCCTTGTGAATGGATTTGGTAGACGGAAACTGAATGAAGCCCATCGTATATTTATGTATATATATATATCTATATGTATGTATGTATGTCTGTGTATATGTTTGTGCGTCTGTCCCCCCCCCCCACCATCGCTTAATAAAAGAATATATACATATATATATATATATATATGTATATATTCTTTTATTCTTTATTCTTCATTTGTTTCAGTCATTTGACTGCGGTCATGCTGGAGCCTTTACTCGAACAAATCAACCCCAGGACTAAATCTTTGTAAGCCTAGAACTTATTCTA
>NC_069006.1:11091324-11092017 GCF_001194135.2 Octopus bimaculoides | reverse complement strand
CAAACATATACACAGACATACATACATATAGATATATATATATGCATAAATATACGATGGGCTTCATTCAGTTTCCGTCTACCAAATCCACTCACAAGGCTTTGGTCGGCCCGATGCCATAGTAGAAGACACTTGCCCAAGGTACCACGCATTGGGACTGAACCCGGAACCATGTGGTTGGTAAAGGAAGCTACTGACCACACAACCACACCTGCGCATTTGAGTCACTCCTGCGCCAATAGCCAATCATATAAATGTATGTATATATACCATATAAACATATAAATAACAGAAGCTCTAAGCTTTACCACAAGTTACCCCGGGTTTCGCAGTACCGATTATTTAGGACTGTTAAGATCGGCAAACGTCAAATTCGGGGTAACACTGTATTTGTCAGATTCCAATAACTACGATATATATATATATTATATGTACCCGTAACCCGTTGGGTCACAACCACTTCAAACTGAAAATGTCGATGCACGGCGGCAAAAGAAAAAATACTATTTCGAACTTCATGCAATAAGTTTCTTAAATAACACAGTTCTCCTGCGTTTGGTGTGACAACAAAACACGACCAAATGTTTCTTCTTTGAAAACGTTCAAATAGTCTTCAACTTTTTTGTCCTCACTTTCTTCTGTGCCGTTCTTTGTTACTTCTGTTCCAAGAGAAATACATGAGTACTTCAGCTT
>NC_069006.1:11085232-11085911 GCF_001194135.2 Octopus bimaculoides | reverse complement strand
TCTCTCTCTCTCTCTCTCTCTCTCTCTCTCTCTCTCTCTTCCCACTTCATTATCACTCATTCATCCCCTCCTAATATCGTTAGTTCTTCTTTCTCTCTCTTTCACTCTCTCTCTCTCTCTCTCTCTCCCTCTCTTTCTCTCTCTCTCTCACACACACACACACACACACTATCTACCTTTGTTCTTCCGCCAATTCTTGAAATCTCCATGCCACCTCTCCCATTGTTACCTCTTACTGCAACTATCTCCAGTCTCTTTCTCCCTCAATCACAATATGTGCCTTTATACATCACAGACACACACACACAGACTTACACACACACACATACACACACACACATATACGAGAGAGACAGTATGGACCACGGGGCACTCCGTAGGTTACGACGACGAGGGTTCCAGTTGATCCGATCAACGGAACAGCCTGCTCGTGAAGTTAAAGTGCAAGTGGCTGAGCACTCCACAGACACGTGTACCCTTAACGTAGTTCTCGGGGATATTCAGCGTGACACAGTGTGACAAGGCTGACCCCTTTGAATTACAGGCACAACAGAAACAGGAAGTAAGAGTGAGAGAAAGTCGTAGTGAAAGAGTACAGCAGGGTTCGCCACCATCCCCTGCCGGAGCCTCGTGGTGCTTTAGGTGTTTTCGCTCAATAAACATTCACAACGCCCGGTTT
>NC_069006.1:11083363-11084271 GCF_001194135.2 Octopus bimaculoides | reverse complement strand
GTAAGGATGGACGAAGTACCGCTAAGCACTTTGCCCGTCATGCTAACGATTCTGCCATCTCGCCGCCTTAAATAACAATAATAATAATAATAATAGTAATAATAATAATAATAATAATAATAATAATAATAAATTTATATATGGATGACCTAAAATTATACGCCAGAAATGACAAAGAGCTGGAAACACTACTACAGACAGTACATGACTTTACCAAGGAAATAGATATGAAATTCGGATTTGAAAAATGTGCCAAAGCAACCCTGAAAAGAGGAAAATTAATTAAAAGTAGCAACATCACACTAGATAAAGCCAATGAAATAAAAGAACTAGACGAAAGCTAGCCATACAAATATTTAGGAGTCAATGAACTCGATAGGATACAACACACACAAACGAAAGAAAAAAATAAAGAAAGAGTACTGTAGACGAGTTAGATCAATACTAAAAACAGAGCTCAATGCTAAAAACAAAATAACAGGTATTAACACTTTAGCTGTCCCAGTTATAAGTTACAGCTACATTATCCTTAACTGGACACTAAACGAACTATCTAAAATAGACAGGAAAACAAGAAAAATAGTAACAGGATATAGGATGCACCACCCAAAATCTGACAAAGAAAGGCTATACATACAACGCACAGAAGGTGGCATGGGTCTTATACAGCTGGAAAACTATTATTAAATAACCACCATAGGACTGCAAAAATACCTAGTCCAGAAGCAAGGAAAACTAATACAAATAGCCACAAAACACGAGCAAAACAAAAAACTGTTTTCAGTATTTAAGGAAGCTGACAAATACAAACAAGAAATCACACTACCTAACAAATACGAAGACGAAGAAGAAGAAACAACAAAAGCTATAAAACAAATGAAATCCAAACTAAAACTAGAACAGCAACG
>NC_069006.1:11078041-11080092 GCF_001194135.2 Octopus bimaculoides | reverse complement strand
CAATGTGTTTTTCAGCGTGCTGTGGTAGGCTTCTAAACTATTTGTAGTACAAACAATCCCCGTCATACATCGATCCCAAACATTCCAAATAAATAATGGAGGTTCAAGGCGTCGCCTCCTCTGTCCTCTTCCTCTAGGTGGTCCGATATAAATACTTCCAAAATGGGATACAATTGACTGTGGAATATCATCATCATCTACAAGTTGTTCATATCTATTGACAACATCATCAACCTGCAGGAAAACAAGAGCAACAAAACAACCATATTTTTAGACTAAAACTGTCGTCTTCGTGATATCTGCATTTTAGTTCTTCTTGCACAACATGCTTGTACACATTTCGTCCTAAATGAAACAAGCAGCTTGCCAAATTCGAACCAGGAAACGATTCCAGAAATCCATTATGGGCTTCTTTTTCGAAATCCCTAATTATTAATATAATTAGGGATTTCGAAAAAGAAGCCCAGGTCCTCCGTTCTACAGTAATTCATTTATTTTGGCAAAAAAGTCTACTATATATGTCTTGACTTTCGTCAGAGAGTAATGTGAACAATCGTGGGGCATTAAAATTATCAATTTGAATGTGAAGTGTATATAACTGAAAAAATATACTTGAGCAGCTCTTGAATGTTCCATCTGCCGCCCAGTTCTTGTGCTGTTTTAACTGTCGAAGTGCTTCGTCATTTGCAAATATTAATATTCGTTTTGAATCTTCCATCTTGCTGTCATTCTGTAAAAACATTTCATCATTGTCAAGGCAGGAATATTCACTAGGAATGAAACCCCAACAGTTGTAAGTGGGGTGTCAGGATAGTTGGAATCAGCTTGTCTCCAACGTCAAATATTCCCATTAAGCTGTGCAAACGGAGGTATTTGCAACAATGTACAGTGGTTCAAATTCTGAACTTCACCGGTGATAATTGAACGAGGAGCATCACGAGATGAAATAGACTTTACTTTAATATTTGAAACTATTATCCTTGCATTTACCTCTGCAGCAGTTGAAGCCTGATTATGGATCCCAATCTTCTTAAGCTCTTTATAATTTTCATCTGTTTGAAGTCTCCTCCAGTATATCTTCAATCCATCTGCATTCTGCTTATTTTTTGTGTGTATATGATTTTCTTGATCGACCATTTTGATTTTTCCTTTCTCTGAAGTGTGTGTTTGTTTTTGTCTTTGTTTCTCTGCTTGTTCACCAGTTATGATCTTTCAGGTAGTCATGTTGATGGGTTGGCATATTGAATAAATTCAATTCCATTTGCTTGAAAATCTTTGTTCATAAACTGTTCAGAGCAGATACTTGAGAGAGGGGCGGTTAAAGAAAGGAAAAACGAATATCTAAAACTGTCCAATGATAATTTTAATTCTAAAGTGGTTGTTCTAAATTTTCCCTCGAAAATCACATTTAAGAATATTTTGGGACGAATTGGCCAGCGACGAATTGACCTGGGGATGAATTGACCGGAGACAAATTAACCGACTATGAAATAACCGGGAACGAATTGTCCTAGCACCGAAGAAGACTGTCATGGCATTGTGGTAAGAAGTTTGATCCCTAAACCACATGGGTCCGGGTTCATTTCCTCTGTATGGCTCTTTGAGCAAGTGACTTCTGCTATAGCCTCGGTCTGATGAAAGTCTTGTGAGTAGAATTGGTAGACGATAGATGAAAACTGAAAGAAGCCCGTCGTATATGTGTGCGCGTGCGTGTATGTGTGCGTGCGTGTATGTGTGTGTGCGCGCGTGTGTGTATGTGTGTGCGTGTGTGTGTGTGCGCGTGAGGTGGCTGTGTATGTTTGTTTTTGTCTTTGTTTCTCTGCTTGTTCCCCACCACTGCTTGACAACTTGTGAAAGAGACCGATAGAATAAGTACCAGGTTTTAAATACACACACACACACACACACACACACACGCACACACACACACGCACATATATATATATATATAGTGAGGTCAATCAGTTCGACAAAGAGTCTTCAAGGCGGTGCCCCAGTATGGCTGCAGTGTAAAAACTGAAACAAGCATAGAATAAAAAAGAAAAGACATA
>NC_069006.1:11075675-11077565 GCF_001194135.2 Octopus bimaculoides | reverse complement strand
TATATATATACTCCACTGCAAGGATATGTACTCTTCTTATAGGGATGAAATCATCCTAGTTACACTAGTTTAACACCCGATGTCTACCAGAAATATTATATCGATATAAATGGGAATATTAAAAATGTAGAATACGATAAACAACAAGCTAGGATATATAGATATAAATTAATTTATTAACATATAGTTAATTAAAGATGCCTACACTTGTTTCAATTTTACTCAATACTAATGACAAATTTATAAACAAAATGAAATTAAATTTACATTTAGAATATTGGGAGTAAAATCTCATCAGGGCTAATTGACATGAAAGGGTTACATGTTGTTAGGTTGAGATTTTAAAACAGACTGAATAAACGCGTGTCTGGGTGTTAAATAAATTTCATAAGAAAATAAGAAAAGAAAAGAAAATACGAATGAAAATAAAAATAAATATAACAAAATATGAATAGAATAAATAAAACAATACAACCGTTATAAATGTGTATGTGTATAGATTTTACGTGTGTGTGTGTGTGTGTGTGTGTGTGTGTGTGTGTGTGAAAGAATAAACGAATTCGTTTATTTATTCATTCTTGTGCGCATTAGTATTTCAAAATAAAAATAATACGTTATATGCTCGTTTTATTTCAGTTTATAATTATTTGTGCGTGTGTATGTTAACTTATATTCTTTTCTACCCAAGGCACGAGACCCGAAAATTTTGGGGGAAAGGATCAGTCGATTACATCGACCCCAGTACGCAACTGGTTCTTAATTTATCGACCCCGAAAGGATGAAAGTCAAAGTCGACCTTGGCGGAATTTGAACTCAGAACGTAAAGACAAACGAAATACCGCTCCGATAAGTATTTCGCCCGGCGTGCTAACACTTCTTATTTCTTTATTGCCCACAAGGGTCTAAACATAGAGGGGACAAACAAAGGGATTAAGTCGATTACATCGACCCCAGTGCGTAAATGGTACTTAATTTTTCGACCCCGAAAGGATGAAAGGCAGAGTCGAACTCGGCGGAATTTGAAATCAGAACATAAAGACAGACAAAATACCGCTAAGCATTTCGCCCGGTGTGCTAACGTTTCTGCCAGCTCGCCGCCTTACGTTAACCTATATTAAAAACATAAATTAGATATACATTAATACCTATTATGTTTACCAGTAAGATTGTAAGATTGTCAATTAATATATATTATTAATTATTGTTAATTAATTATAAAATTCATGGAGATGAAACAATCCATATTATTAGTTAAAACTTACAATTTAGTCTAAATAGTTATTTGAAATTATTTTAACTATTTAATTTGTATTAAGCCAGGGTGTAATATAATGTGTATCACATGATCAGGTTGGGTATTCAAAATAAGGAATTCGTGTTTTACGTCATCAAAGATTGTGTTGTTATTATTATCTATTTTGTTTATAGATTAACATCCAATCTAACATAATATATTATATTTATTTATCGAATTTTACTGAATAATATTAAATTATAATTTAATGATAATTTAATTATAATTATAATTTAATTTACAGTTCTATATTTAAGAGATGGTGTTATTTACATTTGACGGATATTTGTCCTCGTCTTGTTTGTTGTTAACGTTTCGGCTGATATACCCTCCAGCTTTTATCAAGTGTCTTGAGGAAATTTCGAACCTGGGTTCTCATTCCTAAGGTATTTTTCGATATTATTATTATTATTGTTGTTGTTGTTGTTATTCAGGTCACTGCTTAGAATCGAACTCGGAATCTCGGGGTTAGTAGCCCGCACTCTTAACCACTACGCCATAGTCCGAGTTCGATTCTAAACAGTGACCTGAATAATAATAATAATAATAATAATAATAATAATAATAATAATAATAATAATAATAATAATAATAAT
>NC_069006.1:11073594-11074693 GCF_001194135.2 Octopus bimaculoides | reverse complement strand
TATATATATACATATACGAGTGTTTCAGTTATGAGATTGCGGCCATGTTGGGACACCACCTTAAAGAACCTCTTTAATCAAATGAATCGACCCCAGTTCTTTTCTTGTGTCTTTAAGCCTGGTACTTATTCTGTCGTTCTCTTTTACCTAAACGCTAATTTACGGGGACGTAAACACACTAACATCGGTTGTCAAGTGGTGGTGGAGGATAAACATAGACACACACATACACAACCATATGCGCGCACGCACGCACACACACACACATACACACACATATATACATAGGTCGGACTTCTTTCATTTTCCGTCTACCAAATCCACTCACAACACTTTGGTTGACCCGGGGCTATAGTAGAAGACACTTGCTCAAGGTGCCACGCAGTAGGACTCGGAACCATGTGGTTGGGAAGCAAACTTCTTACCACAGTTGTGTGCCATTGTGTTCGTTTCGTGTGTATCCCTATAACTGCTTGACTACCGGTGTTGGCTTGTTTGCGTCCCCATAACTTAGCGTTTGACAAAAGTTAATGATAGATACAGTAGCAGAGTTTTTTTTTAAATTAAGTACTGGGGTCGATTTATTCGACTTAACTCTTCAAGGAAATGCCCCAGCAAGGCCGCAGTCCGGTGATGGAAACAAGTACAAAATAAAAGATATAAGGTTCACTCATTCACGCAGTCCTGCTCTACTACCACCACCACCACCACCATCACCCTAGCACTGCTACCTAAACAGTTGCGAGAATTAAAAGCCCTGAGCAGCCAACCAACTGCCGTCTGATGCACTTCTTGGCGACAACGGAACGGTAAGGGCCGAGACGAAATACCAGCCACGGCAGTGTCATCAAATACACACCTACGCACGCGCATACATACATACATACATACGTACTTACATACATATATACGTACGTACGTACATGCACACACACATACATAATACATACATACATACATACATGCATACACACACTCACACGTAGGTAATGCATGCATGCATGCATACATACATACATACATACATACATACATACATACATACATACATACGCACACACATGCATACAAGCATACATACTCATACATACATGCATAC
>NC_069006.1:11073040-11073584 GCF_001194135.2 Octopus bimaculoides | reverse complement strand
TACATACGCACACACATGCATACAAGCATACATACTCATACATACATGCATACACACATACATACACACATACATACACTCATACGTACGTACATACATACATACATACATACACTCACACGTACATACATACACACATACATGCATACACACAGACATACACACATATATGCATACACACACACGCACGCGCACAGAGGCTATGGAACGAGGCTGCGAACACACCATCAGGTCATCCAATGAGATTCGCTACTTTGCATCCATTATCGCTTTCGCCTTTAGCATTTTAGCAATAAAATTCACTTGGCGCCATTTATTTTGCTTTTGTTGTTGCTGTTGTTGTAGCGAATGTTTCTTTTTTTTCCCCTTCTGCATCTATGTATGTGGGGGTGGGGTGTCTCTCTAGTGAAAACTATGTGAAAAGAGAACTGCTTTTGTTGTTGTCGTTCTTGCTTTTGATGATGGTGTTTTTGTTGTTGGTTTGCAGAAACAGTGATGGTGCGGTGACTGTGGCCGGGGTGGTGGTGGTGGTCGTCGTCGTCGT
>NC_069006.1:11070632-11071726 GCF_001194135.2 Octopus bimaculoides | reverse complement strand
TGTGTGTGTGTGTGTGTATACGTATGTTTGTGTGTGTATTTATATGTGTATATATACAGGGTGGGTGGAAAGTAACTAGGCATTAAAAATTGCTTATAAAATTTTTAGTATCACTGAAGTCATGACAAAAACATTTTTAAAACACTATTGGGGATTTCTTATTTTCTTATTGTCTTATTTCTTATTTTCCAGATGGCTGGTCGCTTGATTGTTCAGGAGCGAGCTAAGATAGCAGTGCGCTATAAACTGTGGAATTCCATTGTTTTGGTTCAGAAATGGTGGTGTGCATGGAAAGGTAGGCATGAAGCACTATGTCTGGAGACAATAAAAAGTTGTCATGCAAAGCTGATGACCACGTGCTCTGTGAACGATGCAAGAAGAAGTGGCTGTCCAATCACGTTCTCCCGATCAGCGGAGAACGTGGAAACAGTGCAGGACATGTTTAATCGCAGCCCGCAAAGATCAACAGGTCAAGCAGCTCATGAAAGTGAAGCGACAAGACACACAATACGTACGGTGTTGTACAAAGAATTGAATTTTCGTCCGTGGAAACCCCATTACGTGCAGGCGCTGAAACCTGAAGACTATGATCTCAGAAGTCCAGAAGTCCAGAGCTCACACCATGTGATTTGTACCTGTGGGGTTACACAAAAGCGGTGTAGAAGACAAAACCTTGCACACTGGAGGACTTATAGACACGGATTCGGGAGGTTCTCAATGATATCCCCGACGACGTCCTTCAGAAGGTTGTTCATTCCATCCCTGGCCGTTTCAGGAAACTGGTTGATGCTACCAGTGCTTACATTGAAATATGAAGATTTACTTTCATTTTCCCATGTAATAAAGGACATGTAATTTGCATACCGAAAGTGTTTAACACTCTATAATTACCAGCAGCCTGTCCACGGAGATCTTAGTCCACACAGTATCAAGGTATGGTATAATATATATGTAACATATGGTATGATTATGAACTAATTATAAACAGGGCAAATTTTAGCCATTTCTCCGCAGACTGAAAAAATGATGAACAACCTTAATCGATTTTCGAAACTTATTGCGTTCTCATATATATATATATATATATATACGTT
>NC_069006.1:11069327-11070412 GCF_001194135.2 Octopus bimaculoides | reverse complement strand
TAGGTCACTCTTGAGTACTACTGGTAACACGTAACGTAGTACACCCTGTTGCATGGTCGGTTCGTCGGCGACTAAACTGGCAACCCCACCGAACCTGTTTGATGAGAAAGCGGGATGAGTTTTAGACACCTTGCAAGATAAAGAAAAAGCGGGGTGTGTATGAATTCATTGGAGACAAAAGCCATCTATTTGTGTGCAAATATCCTTTGTTCAAAACTTTGCTGAATTGTAGGTATGCCCAGTTGGAGAACGCTAAGAGAAGGTTTTCGGAAATCAAACCTACAGTTTACATAGCTTCCTGTCATCTTTCAATGTATGCTTGTCATTGGATTCCATTTGCCGATAGTTAGAGAGTGAGATACATGTTGTACAAGCGTGTATCACTTTAATGCGATGTTGTGTCGTCTGGTTCGTCCTGTCTCTGCATTAAAGTAGTGGCGGAGAAGTAGCAACGGTGTGCAGACTTAGGCAGTTGGAAAAGTTTTCACTCTTATCTGTTGCATATGTTTGAAGCTTTTGCAGACCAACTGCATGTCTTAAGAGTTATCTCAGAGCACACAGACACATTAGAGATTATCGAGATGATGTCGATTAACTGAGACGGTTTATCATCTGTCAAGATAAAACGTTAATATGTTTGTGTGTGCATGTGTGTGAGAGAGGGAGAGCGTGGGGGAGAAAGAGAGAGAGAGAGAGACAGACCGTATTTGAAGATAATTCAGGAGGTGTATTACCAATCTTGTATGTATCTATTTTATAAGCCATTTGTCTAATACAGTATTTTAGATCCATTTCAGCCGGTTTTAATAATTTGCTCGTCAGAAGGGATGGTAGGGACTGCACAGTGGCAGCAGCAGCAGCAGTTGTAGTAGTAGTGGTTGTTGTTGTTCTTATTGTTGTTGTAGTAGTAGTAGTAGTAGTAGTAGTAGTAGTAGTAGTAGTAGTAGTAGTAGTTGTTGTTTTTGTTGTTGTTGTTGTTGTTGTAGCCGTAGTAGTAGTAGTAGTAGTAGTAGTAGTAGTAGTAGTAGTAGCAGCAGCAGCAGAATCAGCAGCAGCAGTAGTAGTAGTAGTAGTAGTAGTAGTAG
>NC_069006.1:11067881-11068679 GCF_001194135.2 Octopus bimaculoides | reverse complement strand
TATATATATATATATATATATATTTGAATGTATGTATGTATGCATGGATTCGCTATACATGTATATCGCTTTTGATGTATGAATATGTGTATATATGCGCAGTATGCACACAGAAGACGCAAACACACAAATATACACACACTCATATTCATATATATATATATATATTGTGTGTGCATGCGTGTGTGTGTGTGCATGCGTGTGTGTGTGTGCATGCGTGTGTGTGTGCATGCGTGTGTGTGTGTGCGCGCACACACACACACTCATATATCCATACGTATGTATGTGTGTGTGTGTGTGTGTGTGTGTGTATGCATGCATTTGTATGTATGTATATATGTATGTATATATGCATATATATATGCATGTATGTATGTATGTATGTATGCATGTATGTATGAATGACTGTATGTATGTATTTGCTTGCGCAACCAAGAAAGAAAAAAAGAGAATACTCAATTTGAAATGTAGAGTTATTTCGTTAATGAGTTTGGTTTGAAAGCTTCTTGATGTTAACTCGAATGTGGAACAATATTCTTTTTACATATCGGGAGGGTCATTATGTCATAAATAAACACACGCACTAGTTGTATTTCACTATTTTATTTTTATAAATCAATCGGTCCACCATTTAACCAAATAGCTAACCAGAATTATATTTACTTGAATCCGAAAGACCTCACAAACTGTTAATCCGAGTTTTTCGTTTAGGAGGTGTGGGTATACAGATAGATAGATAGATAGATAGATAGATAGATAGATAGATAGATAGATAGATAGATAGATAGATAGATAGAT
>NC_069006.1:11065913-11066993 GCF_001194135.2 Octopus bimaculoides | reverse complement strand
CACCCTACCCCCCATCATCTGCTGCTTTATTTCCCTTTTTCTTTTTTCTTCTTTGTTTCATTGGTGCGATAGAGTTGGGTTTTCTTTTTTTTTCTCGATACTTTCATCTTTTATACTTTTAATGGTTATTTTTCTCTCTCTTTTTCTTCCTGTAAAAATATGTTGTTAATAAAATTTCATTACTACGTCTAACTAGTTGCAAGTAATTTTAACAACCGTTCATTATCTGTGATGAAGTTGTAGTTCACTCAAGGGAACGTTAACTGAGAGAGACTAATGCTCTGTCCTTGGGTAGGCTTATTTCGCATCCATTTAAAACTCTGAAACAAGAACTAAACACCACTAACTCCTGTTTTAGAGGTCTTCTGCATTGTGTTTATGGATGTGTTCTGAGGGCGTCGTGTGTCAATATGTAGAAGGGTTAATGTTGGAACAGTCAGAGAAACATAGACAGAGAGACAGAGAGACAGAGACAGGGAGAGAGAGACAGACAAAGAGAAAGAAAGACGAACAGGAAGAGACAGACAGGAAGATACAGACAGACAGACAGGAAGGGATAGACAGACAGGAAGAGACAGACAGACGAACAGGAAGAGACAGACAGGAAGAGACAGACAGGCAAACAGACAAACAGACAAGCAAACAGACAGGAAGAGACAGACAGACAGACAGGAAGAAAGAGTCAGAGAGAGGGCGAGACGACAAAGACAGACAGAAAGACAGAGAGAAAGAAAGACAGAGAAACAAAAAAAAGACAGAGAGACAGACAATGAGAAGTGACAGAGAGACAACAGATAATTAGAGGGAGAGACAGGAAGACAGTGAGACAGACAGAGAGACAAATAGATTGAGAGAGATATAATGCGCGAGGGAGACATAGAACGAGAGGGATAGTGAGAGACAGACGGAGACAGAGAGAGACAGATAGACAGTAAGAGGGAGACAGAAAGAAAGAAAGAAAGAAAGAAAGAAAGAAAGAAGGAAAGAAAGAAGGAAAGAAAGAATGGGATGAAACATAAGGAGAGAAAGCAGCTGTACTGGCCACGTGGTCACAATGGCGGGTGAATGAGAAATGAGAAG
>NC_069006.1:11063301-11065088 GCF_001194135.2 Octopus bimaculoides | reverse complement strand
GACGATATCAAACAAAATATGGGTTCCAAACACAACACGCCTGGCAACTGTACAACTCGAACCCGTTTCCTGGCAACAGCAATACATATTTTTTTCATTTCTTTCATTGTTTTTTATTACATTATTGTTCGTTTTTTCATTGTTATATTGTTATTTTTATCTGATTATTGTTTTTATGTATTTTTGCATGATTTTGTAGTCCACGATTTTCATGTATTTTTCTGCCATTTCTTTGTGTTTTTCTTCATATTTTGTATATGTTTATACGTCTTTTCGTTTGTGCTTTTTATAAGTGTATTTTTTTTAGTGTTTTGCGTGTTTTATGTAGTTTTTGTTTGAGTACTTTTTACATTATTTGTATATGTTCTTATGTGTTTATGTTTTTGTGCATCTGTTTATCGCGTTTTATTAGGGGGGGGGGTTGTGTGTCTGTGTGGTACGTGCTTCGGAGTATATTATGCTTGTTGTTGTTGTTGTTGTTGTTATTATTATTATTATTATTATTATTATTTTTATTATTATTATTATTATTATTATTATTCCATGCAAAACTTCGTTGAAGCTGGTCACTGCATTCATGTACTTATATAAACATGCATGCATACATATATTTAGGCGAGTGTGTATCTGTGTGTACTTATATACATAGATATGTATGTGTATATGTATGTATGCATATGTGTGTGTGCAGGTGTGTGTGTGTGTATAAGTCTGCTTATACACACATATATGCATATTAATATATATATGTGTGTATACATGTATATATACATATACATATATATAGAGAGAGTGACAGAGAGTTATGCATGTATATGTATGTATATACGTAGATATACACAACATACATACATTCTTATATATATATATATATATATATATATATATATATATATATGTATGTATGTATGTATGTATGTATGTATGCATATCATGAGACGCACAATTAAAAATCAGTGGAAGTTAGGTGTGCGTAAATTTGTGCGCGTCAATGTGTGTGTGTGAGTATGTGTGTGTGTGAGTATGTGTGCATACTGGAGTGGGCAGTATTGCGGATATCAAAAATATATGCGACAGGCGACAAGGAAATGATATCATAATAATACTTAAGCATGCACATATACATCTATATATAGATCGATAGATAGAAAGAGAGAGGGAAACAGAGATACATACATACATACATACATACATACATACATACTTACACACATACATACGTACATATATACATATACATATATATATATATATATATATTCACATTCACATATATGAATACATACACTATAAACGTACATATGAACATACATAAATATATGCATATATATATATATATATATATACACACACATAAACATACGTATGTATGAAAGTACGTGTACTATAAACAGATAAGTAGATAGATACATAGATACATAGATACATAGATAGACAGATAGATAGGTAGGTAGGTAGGTAGGTAGGTATACAGATAGATAGATAGATAGATAGATAGATAGATAGATAGATAGATAGATAGATAGATAGATAGATAGATAGATAAATAAATAGATAGATAGATAGATAGATAGACAGACAGATAAACAGATAGATAGATAGATAAATAAATAGATAGATAGATAGATAGATAGACAGACAGATAAACAGATAGATAGATTTCGTACATGCATGCATTCATGCGTGCATGCATTCATGCGTGCATGCAAACAGATTAATATATATTCATATTTATGTATCCATGTATTTATAAACATATGCATCGATATATGCATGTGTATTTATAT
>NC_069006.1:11059448-11059911 GCF_001194135.2 Octopus bimaculoides | reverse complement strand
CAGAATATACACATATACACATGCATACATATATATATACATTATATATATATATATATATGTATGTATGTATGTATGTATGTATGTATGTATGTATGTATGTATGTATGTATGCATATATATATATGTAATTTGTTAATAGTCTCACTTTTAATAGTTTAATATACATAGTGAAACTGTTAAAAATGAAACCATTATCCCACATTACAATAGAGATGTTATTGTTTCACTTTTGACACGGAATACCAAAACATTCTAAGAGATTGCTCCGGGCTCGTATTAGGCAAGAAGTTGAAAATCTTTTTGGCCGATGCCGCTCCATGGACCCTAGGTAGTGTATGTGTAAAATTTGAATGAAATCGGCTGTGTAGTTCTCGAGTTTTTGCGATGCACACATACAGACACACAGACACATAGACAGACATACATTCTCAGTTTTATATATATATAAATATATATATAT
>NC_069006.1:11056933-11058420 GCF_001194135.2 Octopus bimaculoides | reverse complement strand
AGAAGAAGAAGAAGAAGAAGAAGAAGAAGAAGAAGAAGAAGAAGAAGAAGAAGAAGAAGAAGAAGAAGAAGAAATGGAATTGGTGAAAAAATGGCAAAAGGATTGGAAGAGAAAGAAGAACGAACAAGAGAAAGAAGAGAGAGGGAGGAAAATAGAGAGAAAAATTGTTACAATTATGGCTGCTCTGAGTAATGAAGGTGGTTTCGCAACAAAGTGATTACGATTTCCATCCCAGGACCCAGCGTCTTGGTCCAGTCTAACAAAGCATAACAACCATGGAAGCAGGGAATAGCTCACATTGATAACTAATATGCTGTGTGTATATATACATGTATATGACGTGGTACTCCGTCGGTTACGACGACGAGTGCTCCAGTTGAGCTGATCAACGGAACAGCCTGCTCGTGAAATTAACGTGCAAGTGGCTGAGCACTCCACAGACACGTGTACCCTTAACGTAGTTCTTGGGGAGATTCAGCGTGACACAGTGTGTGACAAGGCTGGCCCTTTGAAATACAGGTACAACAGAAACTGGAAGAAAGAGTGAGAGAAAGTTGTGGTGAAAAAGTACAGCAGGGCTCACCACTACCCCTGCCGGAGCCAAGACCGCGAGTTCGCTGCCCTAACCACTGGGCTATTGCGCCTCCACACATGTATATATGTATATGTGTTTGTGTAATATGAACCAGTATTTCCTTGGATGAAACCATCCCTTCATGAAGTTAACACAACCTGTAAAAGTATATATATATATATATATATAGGTTTACCTGTAATTTTGGAGTTTGTCCCTAATATTATTATATATATGTGTGTGTGTGTGTGTGTGTGTGTGTGTGTATTCGTTGTCCGCTTGTGATCGAGGAAGGCCATCACTGACGATTAAGAACGTTGTTTCACCAGACAAAATTATTCTTTACATCTGTAGTTCCACTGATGACTAATGAGCCAAAATCTTGATAAACATCCACATCCACAGATATAAGCTTCTCCCATTCATTACACTGACCATGTGTTTTCGAACTGTTCGCTTAAGTTCAACTTGAAAAATACGTGTTTCTTCAAAAATACTCGCTCATTCTTTTGTTCGTTTCTTCCATTGGTGGCGATGACAAGCATTGCTTTCCAAACTGTTTTTTCCATGCTTCCTCACACGCCTTCAGTGTGGACTTTATAGACAATCCTTTAAACGTAGTCTTGGTTTCTTATTTCTATTACTGCCCACAAGGGGCTAAACATAGAGGGGACAAACAAGGACAGACAAAGGAATTAAGTCGATTACATCGACCCCAGTGCGTAACTGGTACTTAATTTATCGACCCCGAAAGGATGAAAGGCAAAGTCGACCTCGGCGGAATTTGAACTCAGAACGTAGCGGCAGACGAAATACTGCTAAGCATTTCGCCCGGCGTGCTAACGTTTCTTATTTCTTTATTGCCCACAAGGGGCTAAACATAGAGGGGACGAGCAAGGGGATTAAGTCGATT
>NC_069006.1:11055369-11056437 GCF_001194135.2 Octopus bimaculoides | reverse complement strand
TTCAGTCAACACGTTGACTGATTTGCGCTAGTAGATCGCCCGATCGAGATAAATAAGGAAACATTGGCGCAAAGCAGTGTTTAGGTATGAGCACAATTTAGGTTAGTTGAAATATGTTTGTCACATATTTCAACCGCTAAAGGCAAATACACTGAAGTTACGTGGAGAAAAATCTCTCTGATGATAAAAAGCTGTGAAAACATCCAGTTCGTTCAGTGCTGCCATCTGTCAGGAATCTCAGACATCGATGTCTCGAGTTATTTGACTCTTGTCAATGAGATGTATCTAAGAGAGGGGACTCTAAACGAACTAAATAAAGCTTGTAGCTTTATATATAATTCAGTCAACACGTTGACTGATTTGCGCTAGTAGATCGCCCGATCGAGATAAATAAGGAAACATTGGCGCAAAGCAGTGTTTAGGTATGAGCACAATTTAGGTTATTTGAGATATGTTTGTTCCATATTTCAACTGCTAAATGCAAATACACTGAAGTTACCGTGGAGAAAAAAATCTCTCTTATGCAGTTGAAATATGTGACAAACATATTTCGTGTGTGCATAGATGTGCGTATGCATGTGTGTGCGTGTTTGTATTGTGTATGCATGTATGTATGCACGTGTGTGTATGGAGGGTGTGTGTGTGTGCGTGTGCGTAGATGTGTGTGTGCGTGTGTGTTGAAGCTCCAAAATATATAAGGAAGCCATATCCGAACCCACTCCTTCTGCTCAGCGGCGTTTCTCCCTATTCATTAGGAGTTCAAATCATTCCAAGGTCAGTTTTACCTTTTATCATTTCAGGGTCGATAAGAGAGGTACCAGTTGAAGATTGGCGATTAATGTAATCGACTGGCCTCCGCCCCCCCCCCAGAATTTCAGGCCTTGTGCCCAAAGCAGGACGGGTTATCATTATTCTTATGATAGTGTGATGTAGTGTTGTGGATACTATAATATAATGTGGTGTAGAGTGATGCTGTGTGACGAAGCATATGTGTTGTGTAGTGTGGTTTAGCGTGATGCAGTCATAAGTGGTGCTGTGTGGGGTTCTGTAGTGCGGCATAGACTAGTC
>NC_069006.1:11051224-11054836 GCF_001194135.2 Octopus bimaculoides | reverse complement strand
GGTGCTGGTGGTGGTGGTGCTGGTGGGCGGAGATCGAAATCGATTACAAATATAAAGAATGGGTGGGGAATGGAGAAATGTGATAGCGAGAGGGGTAGTAAGAGGAAGACTGTAGAAACAAAACAGGGAGGAGGAGAATAACGAGAAGTGGGCGGTGGGTGAGAGTGGGAGGGGGGTTGGTGCGAAGGGGGAGGAGTGTTGTGGTGCTGGTGTTGTTGGTACTGACAAATTGGTCATATTGTGTGTGTATGTGCATATGTGTATGTGTGCGAGCTTGTGTGTGAATGTGCGAGAGTGTGTGTGTGTGTGTGTGTGTGTGTGTGTGCGTGGAGCACGTATGATAGCGTATGTGTGTATGCCTATATTAGAATGTATATATTTGTATATATATATACATATATACATATATTTATGCCTATATATTTATGTATATAAGTGTATTATGTGTGTATATGGATGCGTATATATATATATATCTGTGTGTATATGTGTTTGTGTGTGAATGTGCGCGTGTGTGTGTGCATGTATTTGCTTGTATGTATTTATATATGTGCGTGTATATATATATATATATATATATATATATATATATATATATATATATATATATACATACATATATATATACATACATATATATATACATACATATATATGTGTGTATAAATGTATGAATGAATACGTATTGGTCTATGTGTGTGTATATTATTATTACCTTTGGTTGTATATGCATGTGAGTGTGTGAATGCATGTATGTATGTATGTATGTATGTATGTATGTATATGTGTGTGTATGTGTGTGTGTGAATATGTGTGTTCGAGTGTGTGTGTGTGTGTGTGTGTGTAATTGTCTGAAATTAGATAAACAATAACTTCAATAACAGTTAATTACTGTTTCGAGGGTATAGTGAAAGTAGTAGTAGTAGTAGTAGTAGTAGTAGTAGTAGTAGTAGTAGTAGTAGTAGCCATTATGAGGACATTTGTGGTGGTGGTGGTGGTGATGGCGATGGAAGTGGTAGTCGCAATGGTGTTTGTAGAGGTGACGGCGTTGATGCTAGCACTGATATTGGTGGTGGTGGTGGCGGTGGTGGTAGCGGCGGCGGCGGCGGCAGCGGCGGCGGCGTCGATGGTGGTAGTGGTGGTGGTGAAGGGTGAAATGATATGATGGTAGTAGCAATGGTGGCCGTGGTTGTAGTGTCGGTTATAGTAGTAGCACAATGACAGGGTTTTCAGCGATAGGTCTACACTATATTGGTGGGGTGGGGTAAGAAAAGGGACAGGGCAAGAAGGGAGTGTGATCCAAACAAACAGACCAGCAGATAGATATAGACAGACGGACAGACAGACAGACAGACAAAACTGACAGACCGGTGAGCAGATAAATAGATAGATAGATAGATAGATAGATAGATAGAAACAGACAGACAGACAGACAGACAGACAGGCAGACAGATAGACAGATAGATAGATAGATAGATAGATAGATAGATAGATAGATAGATAGATAGATAGATAACCATTTCAAAATGCATGTGTTGCTTACATTTCATGTTGTTTTTATATTTCTATATTTTTCTTTGGGAAAAAACTCTTTCATGTCCTCCAGATGTTTATTTTATTTATTCATTCATTTGTAAATGTAAGATACAAATTATTATTCGCCACGAACATTTATAAACCACTGTTTCTGGATAGTTTGTCTCATCAGTTATCTTTTTAATCTCTTTCATTAATACGCGTTTAATACCTTTCTTCTTTCTAACCAATACTTTTAATCCAACAATCAAACTATCAGAATGTTTAATCTGATTGCCAAGACATTTGATCTTGTTACCAAGACCTGCTGAATCCATCTTCAAATTATAGAATTCTTTCTAAACATTCACAAAGTCTGCAGATGTTTACAATTCTACAATTTAAATCTATCATATTAAACTGATTATAGATTGTCAGTTAAAGAATTCGACACGGCAATTGTCCAAATTGAGATATGGTCCGTCTTTACGTTGTGTGTTCAAATTCCGCTGAGGTCGACTTTTCCTTTCATCCTATTGGGATCGATAAAATAAGTGCCACTTGAACACTAGGATCGATGTGGTTGACTTATCCCCTTACCCCCGAACTTGCTAGCCTTGTGCCAAAATTTGAAATCATTATTATTATTATTATGATTGTTGCTGTTGTTATCAAGGCGACGAGCTGTCAGAATCGTTAGCGCGCCGGGCGAAATACTTAGCGGTATTTCGTCTGTCTTTACGTTCTGAGTTCAAATTCCGCCGAGGTCGACTTTGCCTTTCATCCTTTCGGGGTCGATAAATTAAGTATCAGTGAAACACTGGGGTTAATGTAATCGACTAGTCCCCTTTCAGACCTTGTTCCTTTAGTAGAAAGGATTATTATTATTATTAGTAGTAGTAGTAGTAGTAGTATCATTATTATTATTATTATTATTATTAAAGGCGGCAAGCTAGCAGAATCATTACCGCGCCGAACAAAATGCTTAGCGGTATTTCCTCTGATACTTTATGT
The DNA here is from genome assembly GCF_001194135.2 of Octopus bimaculoides. Classification (NCBI taxonomy): domain Eukaryota; kingdom Metazoa; phylum Mollusca; class Cephalopoda; order Octopoda; family Octopodidae; genus Octopus; species Octopus bimaculoides. The sequence goes on along the minus strand of NC_069006.1, from coordinate 11,052,307 downwards.
TCTGATTTCAAATTCTGCAAAAGTCAGCTTTGCCTCTCATCCTTTCAGGATCGATAAAATAAGTACCACTTGAGCACTGGGGTCGATGTGAGCAACAAACCCCCTGTCCCCAAATTTCAGGCCTGGTGCCAATAGTAGAAAGTAAATGTCTAGATTCTCATATTCGTAGGTTGAATTATGACCGTATGGTTAACAAGTTCGTTTCGCACTTAAGAATTTCAACGTTCGACCTCATCGCGGTGCATCATGAGCAACTGTCATTTTCTGTAACCTCGAAGTTTCTGTCATTGCTTGCCTATGTAGCCAACTATGTATTTCTGTTTGTCTGTTTATCTAGCATTTTGTCTAGTTTCGTTTCTTTTTTTTTTTTTTTTTTTTTTTTCTTGGGTGCCATTTTCTGTAAGCTCGGGTTATCTAAGTCATCCTGCTTGTCTGTCTATCAATCTATGTCTTTCTGTTTGTCTATTTATCATTCTGAGGGCGCATGGCCTTGTGGTCGGTCAGAGTGTTGCACTAACGATCGCTAGATAGTGGTTTCAATTTCGGGACTGAGCGGTGCCTTCTGTTCTTGAGCAAAATGCTTCGTCTCGCGTTGCCCCGCGATCACTTTTATACCTGACCTGTTGTTTACTGAACACTTGTCCGTGCAACGTCCATTTCATGGAAAGAGTGAGCTGACGAACAGCACAAATCATTTCTTCACTATAAACGAATCATTTACTCTTTTATTTGTTTGTCATTTAACTGTGGCCATGCTGGAGCACCACCTTTAGTCGAACAAATCTACTCCAGGACTTATTCTTTGTAAGCCTAGTAATTATTCTATCGGATACTTTTGCCGAACCGCTAGTAAGAGAAGAAAACATACCATCTCGACTATGCTGCTGTTCAACAGACTAGTGAATCAAACAAGAATTTAAAATCTTATTGGAGGGATAGTAGTAATTTTTTTCCCCTCATGCTTGATTTACCCCTAACCTGCTGTCCATCACTACTTAATCTACCTTCCTCTAAATTTGAAATTACTACTATCCCTCCAATTAGATTTTAAATTCTTGTTTGATTCACTAGTCTGTTGAACAG
>NC_069006.1:11046747-11049689 GCF_001194135.2 Octopus bimaculoides | reverse complement strand
CAAATCTACTCCAGGACTTATTCTTTGTAAGCCTAGTACTTATTCTATCGGTCTCTTTTGCCGAACCGCTAAGTTACGGGGACGTAAACACACCAGCATCGGTTGTCAAGCGATGTTGGGGGGGACAAACACAGACACACAAACATATACACACACACACACATATATATACATATACATATATATACGACGGGCTTCTTTCAGTTTCCGTCCACGAAATCTACTCACAAGGCTTTGGTCGGCCCGAGGCTATAGTAGAAGACACTTGCCCAGGGTGCCAAGCAGTGGGACTGAACCCGGAACCATGTAGTTGGTAAGCAAGCTGCTTACCACACAGCCACTCCTACGCCTATGCACACATAATCACATTGTTACTGAAACATGAAATTAATGAACGTAGAATAATTTATATATATCATAACTAATTAAATATTTCGTGTAATAATATAAGAGAAAAGAGTTAAAAATTGTTTCGTATGTGTCACGACGCCTTCTTTTATGTGCTCGCTCTGTCTTACTTTGGAACCTGGCTACGCTTCTGGTTATGTTACTTTGTTGTGGAACTCTTCAATAAAAGAGTCCTGAACAACCTCTTTAACAAGAAATTGATTTTGGCAGGTTTTTATTTATCGTTTTAACTCCAAGATTTTCTCTCTGTCAAACCTAATTTTACTGGCTGTTCACCCCTTTTTATTGATGTTGTTGGACTGTTCTTATACACAGTAATCCCTCGACTATCGCGGGTGTTACGTTCCAAAACCCCCCACGATAGGTCAAAATCCGCGAAGTAGAAACAGTACTGTATATATTTTTTATTTTTTTTATAATTTGCATATATTTATTTTATTATTATTTTTATAATTTGTATATATTTATTTTACTATTATTTTTATAATTTGTATATATTTATTTGATTATTATTTTTATAATTTGTATATATTCATTTTATTATTTTTATAATTTGTATATATTTATTTTATTATTATTTTTATAATTTGTATATATCTTATTTTATTATAAATGCAAAACAACACCACGGAGGAATCGATGTAAGCTTAAATAATAAACCGCGATAGGTGAACCGCGGTATGGCTTGGAATTGCTGTAGTGGTTACTAGAATATCTAAGAAGCGGTCGAAGAAGCCTCTCTACCAGTGATTCGCAACCATCATTTTTTGCCTATGGACCCCTATTTTACTCTACTGAATCTCCATAGCCATTTGATGTCTAAAAAATCCTATTAATCCTATTATATTTTTATAATTAAATATTATCAGAAATTGTATTAAAATAATTGTTAAAATATTTTGTGCTTTGTAGAAGTATAACCAATTTATTGCTCATAAACTTTAATAACAAAATCTTATATGGACCCCAGTTGAGAACCACCGCTCTACACGCTTGATTGTGCTGCTAGAAATAGCAGCCAATTCACCCTCATATGACTGCCTATTATCTGAAATAAAGGGACACATTAGATAATGTAGCCCTAGATATATCTGAATAAAAGATACGATGGTCAGAATTTGAACATTTTTACCGATACATCGGCTGGATTATGGTTGTCTTACAGCATGGACACATTAGATAATGTAATCCTAGATACACTATGCTGGTATAAAAGACAAGATAACCACTGATGGAATCATTTTAACCGTAGGTCTGCTAAACAGTAACTACAATAAGGAAGGACACATTAGATAATGTACTCTTAGATACACTACATCCGAATAAGAGACAGGATTATCAGGGCTGGAACATTTTGATCAAATGTATACTGGATCAGGACTAACCGGGGGTTAAACAACGACTACAACAAGGAAGGACACATCAGATAATATAGTCCTAGATATACTGTCTAACTAAAAGTTTTGATGGTCGCAGGTGCAACATCTTTGTTCATGGGTCTACTGGATTAGTATTCACCTAGGGCTAAATTACAGCGAAGAAAACATTATGTCGGAATAAAAGGCAGGATGGTTACGGTTGGAACAGCTTTCATCGTAGCTGGCTTGGACTAAGTAACTATGACAACAATGTAGTCCTAGATATTCTATGCCTGAATAAAAGACGGAATGGTCATTATTGGAATACATATGATTACAGGTCCGCTAGTGCTTGGTCCTGTTGAAGTAATATACTGGGTGATTAAAAGGTGATTCCCTATTTTAAGATACTTATAAATTATTTATTAATTGTAATTTTTTTCTCAAACATTTTATGTTTGATTTTTGAAGTGTGAGAATTTAATTTGTAATCGTATTGTTCTTGTCGTTCGTGAATGGCTAAATGCCCACTTCCGCAGGAGGTGAATGGGTCGTTGTGGTTCGCATTAGTGGCCTGCCACGAGTCCCGACTTAACAGCCTGTGATTTTTTTCTTTGGGATTGGTTCAAGGAACAAGTCTACTGCACCAAATCAAAGACATTGGAAGAACTTGAAAGGCGAATATGAGAAGTTATGCCTTCCGTTCCACAAAAGTTCCTGGTGAAATCACTTGACGCAATTCCTGGGCGACTCAAGAAGCTGGTGGCGACATCTGGAGCCCATATCATATTTTAAATAAAACCTCATACTAAAACCTTTCTTCTCACATCCATAATTTTTTGTAAAAATTACAATTAATAAATAATTTGTAAGTATTTTAAAATAGGGAGTTACTTTTCAATAGGTTGTTACTTTTTAATCACTGTATGTGATATATATGTATATATATATGGTCGCTTAGCCAGTGATTGATATCATTCAAAAGCTACAACAGTGCTAGGAAACGCATTGTGACCAACAGTGTATGCTAACAGCTGATAGTCTGGACGATGCAGTGATACAGTGATATATGTATGTATGTATGTATGTATATATATATATATATATATATATATATACATGTTGTATATATATAGAGACAGAGATAAATACATACATACGTACGTATGAATGTGT
>NC_069006.1:11042271-11042481 GCF_001194135.2 Octopus bimaculoides | reverse complement strand
ATATATATATATATATATATATATATATACATACACACACACACACACATACACATACATTATATATATATATTTAACAATCTCTACTCATTTATCTCTGGTAATAAACAATGTCTGATGATTATTTCTCCCTCTCTCTTTCCCTCTCCCTCTCTCTGTATATTATATATATATATATATATATATATATATATATATATATATATATAT
>NC_069006.1:11041623-11042160 GCF_001194135.2 Octopus bimaculoides | reverse complement strand
TATATATATATATATATATATATATATATATATACATGTGTATAGATATATACATACATACATATCTGTACTCATTTATCTCTTCAGCTAATAAACAACTTTTGGTGATGCTACATATATATATATATATATATACGTATGTATGTATAAGAATGTATGTTGTGTATATAGAGGTAATGTTTACAGCCGTCGTATCAGACAGTGTTAGCTAAAAAAAAGTCGACAGGCCAATAGATTATTCTTCAGTACATTACAACCACGAAACGAAACATTGCTAACATACTAGTCATTAAATATTCAAACTAGTTGCAAGGAAGGCATCAAATATGCTAATTAGTCTACCCAGATTACTTTAGTCACTGATTTTAGAGGGTCTATAAATCGTGAGATCATGGATAGTTATGGAAGGTGCACAGTTGCTGGATAAACACCAAACAGTGTTAAAATCTGCAACCTCCACAGCTGTTCTTTGTTTTTCTGTCCGTGAACAGGCGCAAAAGTGGCTGTGTGGTAAGTAGCTTACTTGCCAACCACATG
>NC_069006.1:11040419-11041523 GCF_001194135.2 Octopus bimaculoides | reverse complement strand
GGGTGATATTCTTACATCACCACCCTCCTGTTTCATCCTTTTAAAAAGTTCTATTTTTTCCATATTTATTTCAATGTTTTCGGTTGCCACTTTGGCAACCTTTTACATACATTCGATACATAAATATACACACACACACACATACACGCATGTGCACATATACGTGTTTATAACATATAAATATACACACATAGACATATATGTGTGTAAGAACATGAAAATTCCTTAGTGTGCGTGCGTGTTTGTGTGTGTGTGTGTGTGTGTGTCGTCTGCCACGTGACATCGCTTACATACGACGGCGAGGTTACACATCACAGACCCGTAGAACGTGATGACCAGTGTTATACACGAACACACGCGATTGGAAGTGCATTTGCACCTACGTATATACATGCATAGATGCATGCTTGCGTACGGGATAACGTTTCTTATACACGGATAAATACACACACACACACACATGCATGCATGCATACATACATGTATATATTTATATATACTTCAATTAAGGGTTGTGTTAACCTCATGAAATACTGGTTCAATACCCAGTATTTTGGGGGAATTAGTTTCCTTAAAATAATATATACATACATATATATATATATATATATATAGATAGATAGATAGATAGATAGATAGATAGATAGATAGATAGATAGATAGATAGATATAGATATATATATAATAAATATATATACATAAAAACATATAGTTTATATTCACATAAAAGAAAAAGGAAATGGAGGTTGGAAATTGTTTATTTTTAACAGCAAATTAATCATTTGTTGTTAATAATAAACAATTATTAACTTCCCAATCTCTATTTTCGTTTTCTTCTATTTTCTTCTATATCTGTGTACATATATATACATATTAGAAAAGATAATAAGGTACTCAGAGATCTGGATGGTTCTACATTTACAGATTTTTATTAATATGTCACATGTTTTTATAAATCATATCTAAATCGTATAATATATAAAAATTTGTAAATGTACAACCATTCAGATCTCTGAGTACCTTATTATTTTTTCTAATATATAATACCTGTACATCACGTCCAAACCTTCTAATATATATACACACATATGTATGTATATATAT
>NC_069006.1:11038453-11039885 GCF_001194135.2 Octopus bimaculoides | reverse complement strand
GTTTTCTTCTATTTTCTTCTATATCTGTGTACATATATATACATATATATATACGACGGGCTTCTTTCAGTTTCCGTCTACCAAATCCACTCACAAGGCTTTGGTCAGCCCGAGGCTATAGTAGAAGACATTTGCCCAAGGTGCCACGCAGTGGGACTGGACCCGGAACCATGTGGTTGGTAAGCAAGCTACTTACCACACAGCGACTCCTAAGCCTGGATCTTTTGAAGGAATTTCTCCAAAGGTTTCTCGAACTTTATGGGGTCTGTTTCTGCTTTAATGTGTTTTGGTGGGGCCAATGGAGGTGAAATAATTGTGCCGTATTGTTCTTATATGATGCGAGTATGATTTATGTTGTGGGCGGATCGCACGGGGTCCAAGTCTTGTCTGTAACTTAAAGGTGATGCCAACATCATCTGGGCAATGCTGATGTAATATTTTCCACATCATGCAGATGATGTAGCGCTTAGGGCGTCGTTGGAGGGAATAAGGCTTGAGCTTTTCTAGTCGACCCCAATGGCCAAGGCCTGTCATGCCATCTATCTTATTTGTAATTGACCTTTGAGGTGCTTCAGTTTTCTTGACACTGTGTTTCGTGTGGAGAGACCACAGTGGACAACAGTATTCAAGGTGGTGGTCGACCAAAAGTACAGAAGAGAAGGGTAATAGTGTGTATATCTTTCCACCGAAAAGTTCTAAGAATCCAGGAGCACATTCTGCGGCCATGTTTGACTCTGTTGTTTATATGAGCGGCCCAACTTATGTTGTTGTCCACGATTACTCCCACGTCGTTGTTGGATGCCATGAGAGTTTCACCTGAAGGAAGGGAGCATGGGAGTTTCAGGGTATCCTCTTTTCCATCTTTTACCTTTTACTTGATTCAGTTATTAGGTTTCGGCCATGCTGGAGCACCGCCTGGCAGAATTTTTAATCGAATGAATCGACCCCTGTACTTTTTTGCTCGATTTCTTTTGCTAACCGCCAATTTACGGGGACGTAAACACAATGGCAACGGTTGTCAAAGAATGGTAGACAAACACAGACACAAAGATACTTACATACATCCATACATCCATACATCCATCCAGCCACACACACACACACACACACACACACACACAAATATATATATATATATATAGATAGATAGATAGATAGATAGATAGATAGATAGATAGATAGATAGATAGATAGATAGATAGACATATGCATATATACATACATGTACATACTTACATGCATATATAAGCGCATAGGCGCAGGAGTGGCTGTGTGGTAAGTAGCTTGCTTATCAACCACATGGTTCTGGGTTCAGTCCCACTGCGTGGCACCTTGGGCAAGTGTCTTCCACTATAGCCTCGGGTCGACCAAAGCCTTGTGAGTGGATTTGGTAGACGGAAACTGAAAGAAGCCCGTCGTATATTTGTATATA
>NC_069006.1:11036688-11037944 GCF_001194135.2 Octopus bimaculoides | reverse complement strand
TATATATATATATATATATATATATATATCATCATCATCATCATCGTCGTCTTCGTCATCGTCTTCGTCATCGTCGTCGTCGTCGTCATTTATGCATATATATATCAGGGATGCACCACCAGGGTAGGCAAAGTAGGCAGTGCCTACCTTGAATAAAATAGATCAATAGCAACATTTTCCATTTATGGCAATATATATGCACCTAATTCAATAAAATTATGAAGGTTAATCTGATTACTATGCATAAAATGCGAGACATTTTATTTTTTTGAAGATTATAGACATAATTCGCCCATGCTCTTCAATCTCAGCATTTAAGCTACGCATAGTAATGTTGTAGTACACATGCTGCGTACATTCCTACAACACTGTTTTCTTTATGTGCTATAAAGGCAGAAGTAAATCTGCCTCCAGCTCAGTCGCGCGCCTGTGATTCGCTTATTTTTTTGTGTTTTACTTTGAGTTTTAGCTCGTGGAACATTGAATTTTTCTTGAGAATCTACACAAAATTTTCGAGGATTTGTATGTAAAGTTTGAAGAATGTTGCATTCATAATTAAATCAAAATCTCATACGAAAGGTTCAGTTAAAGAAGAAAGAATGGGACTATTTGTTGTAATTTTGCATGACATACTGAAGAACATGAAAGCAAGGTTTGCTGATTTCAAAAACTTTAAGTTCATTTCATTGGTTTATCAAAATAAAATTCAAGGTTTTGCTTGCCACGTTGATAAGGATGCATTTGAAAAGAACTATGGAAACTTTTCCGACATCATAGGACTGAAAGCGGATTTAGCTGGAGTTTACAATGCACAAGCGTATCAAGATAAATCCGTTAAAACTCTGCTTGATTTTATATTTCAAAATAAACTGAGCCAAACGTTACCCGAAGCTGTGAAGTTGCTGCAATTAATCTTGACAGTTCCTACTATAACTGTTTCTGTGCAGAGGTCGTTTTCTGCTTTGAAAAAGGATTAAGAGCCAAACTAGCAACACAATGAATAAATCAAAGACTTGCCTTACTTTCTCTAATATCCATTGAAAAGGAAAGACTTAACAAAATGCTTACCAACCACATGGTTCTGGGTTCAGTCCCACTGCGTGGCACCTTGGGCAAGTGTCTTCTATTATAGCCCCGGGCCGACCAAGGCCTTGTGCGTGGATTTGATAGACAGAACTGAAAGAAGCCGTCGTATGTATATATGCATGTGTGTGTGTGTGTGTGTGTGTGTGTGTGTGTGTGTGTGTGTGTGAATG
>NC_069006.1:11035345-11036565 GCF_001194135.2 Octopus bimaculoides | reverse complement strand
TTTGTGTGTCTGTGTCCCCCCCCCAACATCGCTTGACAACCGATGCTGGTGTGTTTACGTCCCCGTAACTTAACGGTTCGGCAAAAAGGGACCGATAGAATAAGTACTAGGCTTACAAAGAATAAGTCCTGGGCTCGATTTGTTCGACTAAAGGCGGTGCTCCAGCATGGTCGCAGTCAAATGACTGAAACAAGTAAAAGCGTAGAGTAAAAAAGAGTATATATATATGTGTGTGTGTGTGTGTGTGTGTGTGTGTGTACTTGTGTAAGTATTGCGTGTACGTGTCTTTGTTTGTGTGTGTGTACGTATGTCTGTTTATATATGTGTAGACATGTTTATATAAGTGCGTATACATATATATATATGTGTGTGTGTATTTGTTTTATGTATGTGTTTTTGTATGTATGCGTATACCTAATTGTGTACTTTTGTATGTATATTTATGTGTGTTCGTTTGTGTATGTACACGTATGTATATCTGCACGAGTTTGTGTATGTATACATATATGCGTATCTATTTGTATTTTTGTATGTACGCATGTAGACTTGCATTCATGTATGTATATATAAGTGTGTATATATTTATATATGTGCCTGTAAACATCTGCGTTCGCATGTGTATATGTATGTATTTGTGTATCTGCTTAAACATGTGTGTGGATGTCAGTTTTCACGAAATCCTTTTAGCCACCAGAGACAAGCCCATGCTAGAGTACGTCCTTTACACTTAAATGTCCAATGTCTTTTGTTACATATCTCTATATTTCCATGAGTCGCATGTCATTTTGTTCGGTTGCCTGACATCTCCAGTTTTGTTCGTATTATTTTGCAGATGTCACATCCGAAGTGCTACACAGATATCCTCCGGTGCCTCGTTTTCAATCAACCCACATGAGAACGTCCTTGGTTTTATGACGTATAATTACCATCGGTATTAGCGAAATTAGAGATTTTTATCGAAAGTTCACGTCAATTTATGGTCCCAAACATTACGTTAATAATGGTTTCAAATTTTGGCACATTGCCAGCAAAGTCTGGGGAGGGGGTAAGCCGACTACAACGACTCCAGTTCTCAACTGGTATCTGCTTAATCGACCCCGAATGGAGGAAAGGCAAAAAGTCGAGCGCTGCGGAATTTGAAATCAGAATGTAAGGATGGACGGAAAACCGCTAAGCATCTTGTCCGGCGTGCTAACGACTCTGCCAGCGCGCCCATATAT
>NC_069006.1:11033119-11035335 GCF_001194135.2 Octopus bimaculoides | reverse complement strand
GCGTGCTAACGACTCTGCCAGCGCGCCCATATATATGAGAGGGAGAGAGAGAGAGAGAGAGAGAGAGAGAGAGACAGACAGACAGACAGACAGACAGACAGACAGAGTGTGTGTGTGTGTGTGTGTGTGTGTGTGTGCGCGCGCGTACGTCTATATTATACGATATTTTCACACAGATGGCGCCATCATTAGTACTTGTCTTCTTCATGTATTGAGTAGAAATCGCAGTGTTTACAGCACTTGACATTATTGGTTATCACACCTGCATCCAGCCACAAACAAAGATTGACAATATCATAGAATAACGAGGTTTGACCAACTACCACCACCACCACCACCACCATGTTATACCACCATGTTAGTATAATTTGCAGCCACCCCCACCATCACCACCACCACCCACTGATTTCGATGCAACATCCTTACCAAAGAACGGACATCTCCAAACACCCAACTATAAGATGTCCTCTTATGCCCCTGGACATACGAGCAGTGATGTTTGCCGGGGTCGTTAGATGTTTCGGGTCTTTCGACATCAGAGAATCTCATCCAGGCAACCCAGGTATATCAGTAACCCAGCCAGAGCTGATCAAGCCTCCAGCTTGGGTCATTGTGTCCAGTTAGCAACACACCTGGTAGCAGTGACCATTCCAGGGCTGGCAACCCTCACCCACACTCATCTTGAATCAGCTTTTCTTACCTCCACACAAAACCTGATAGTGATCCGCCTTACGTGGAGGGAGGTCATTAAGTTGATCGAGTCTTTCGATATTAGACCCTCTCACCCAGGTGTTCCAGCCGACATTGATCAAACCCCAGCCTGGGTCCAATTAGCACAGGCCATCAGATGTTCCGGATTGGTACCCAGCGTTCTGGAAGACCACTGGGAGTGAGGCACCACTTAGCTTTTTTTAAAGTATGTCTTTAGAACCCGCTTCAAAACGAGGCACCGATAACACAGTGGAACAGGATTTTTGTCTTTGAGTAGCATCTGTTATTTCCTATTTGCTTATCTCTAAGAAGTATGAAAAATGGCTAATATTTCCTTCAAACTTTGCTTATGTTACATTTATTCAAACCCCAAAGAATCCATCTCAGCACATGGCTATGATACTCCCCCACTGCTCCTGCTCATGATCAGAGATGCACATATTGTCAGTCACTAAGGGACATGATCAAGTGGTTAAGGTCAAACACTGACAAGCAAATCTGTGGTACTGAGCAGAATATTTGCTATAATGATATTTCTGCTTCAGCAACTCAGAGCTAAATCTTGTCTGAATTGAAATGGAAAATAGGTCAGTTTTAAAACATTGATGTCCAGCTGACAAAAGCAAAGTTTGAAAGAAATAGTGACCATTTCCTTTGGTTTCTAGATTGAAGCAAATAGGGAATAACACTTTAGTTACCAAAGACAACGAGTAAATATGAGTTACAGAGTAGGATATTTGCTATAACGATATTTCTGCTTCAGCAACCTAACACTGAATCTGTCTGAAATGAAATGGAAAATAGGTCAGTTTCAAAATATTGATGTCCAGTTGACAAAAGCAAAGTTTGAAGGGAATAGTAGTCACTTCCTTTGATTTCTAGATAGAAGCAAACAGGAAATAACCCTTACTGACCATAGACAAAAAATAACTTTGTTACGCAGTGTCATCGGCAGTGACTTGGTCAGCAAATTCTCTTCCATAATTGGCAATCAACGACAAGATGGGCTGCAACGGGTCACGAAGCTCCAAAGTGTATATGCATTTGACAGGGGAGGGGGGCACATGTTATGTATTTGACAGTGGCGGGGGCCATATCTGACCTTGTATTACCACTAAAGCTCCAAAGATTTAGTTAGAGCTGCTTCAACCCATCCCGTGTGACTGCAGCCTCAAGCACAAGTGAATACAGTTAGCAGCAGCCCTTCCAAAGCTCATGCATCCTTCTCTACAGCCACCTTCAAACAACTTCTGCTGTTTCCACAGCCAAATTGATGGCCTTCCACCTACAAGCCCCTGTGATCCCAAATATGTTGTAAGCCCTGCAGAGGGTCGATAGGGTCATACTTTGCTTCCCACAAAATATTTGATGAGTTTTACACCACCGACATTCATGAACGTCTATCATATCGTGTGCCAGGTACGTGGTGGATTACTAAAACTGTTGAAGTGACATAATTGGGAAGGGAGAGAGTGTGTGTGTGTGTGTGTGTGTGTGTGTGTGTG
>NC_069006.1:11028487-11031307 GCF_001194135.2 Octopus bimaculoides | reverse complement strand
GATAGAAAGGACAACAAAAGAAAGAAAGAGACCTCGATATTATGCAAATAGGGGAATTTATCTGTAAAGGTATGTGACACTTATTCAGTAGCCATGATAAAACTCCGAGTTTCGGATGCCAGGGTGGGAGCCCACGCCAACATCTCTTCAGTTATCCGGCCAATTGAAAATTCCTGTGAAAAATGACCGTTAAAAACAAAGGGAAATTACTGTGTAGTGACAAAACGCGTCTAAACATACACACACACACACACACACACATATATATATATATATGTGTGTGTGTGTGTGTGTATGTTTGTACCCCATCACCACATGACAGATGGTGATGGAGTGTTTACCTCCCCGTAAGTGAAGGGTCAGCAACAGAGACCGACAAAATAAGTGCCAGGCTTTGAAAATTAAATACAAGATCCAATTTACCATCAGATTAGCTCCCTACTACCTCTGTTTCATTGTTTATAATCTGTACCTGTGTTGTTTTTTTTTGGTTACGAAATAAGCTTGGATTTTGAAAGTTTGCATGAATTCTGGCTCAGTTAAGTTTCTTGTGGATCCAAATGATATAATTTGTACTGTCTAATTTTGTTTTGAAAGTGCTTGGAATATTGGTCAGTTGATGACAACAGTTTCTTCAATGGCTCTGGAGGTTGAGGGATTGCAGGGAGTTTAACATTTCCACCATTGCAGTACAGTGCAGGTGTCTCTCCAGGCCACTTCCTTGCTTTACAATGTATGCACTTAGTTGTCACTGCACCAATGGAAACTCTAGTGTCATCTGCATAATGAATTGTTGGATCATAATTGAAAGCTGTTTCATAGAAGTTGCTTCTCTGAGCTGTTGCAACTGCTCTTCGCTCTGCAGTGGAGATCCTATTCCTTGTGAGCCATGCATACCTCTGATCATCACTTTGAGATGTTCTGGCTTTCTGTACTGCACAGTTTGTTCGTTTCTTGTTATGCTTCCCTTTCTGAAGCTGTCTGTCTTTCCCCGGCCAGAGACATTCTTTTGGTTGACCTTGACATTGTAGACAAATTTGACACTTTCCTTCTAGGCATGGTTATATATGTATACGGAAATACACGGGTGCAGAAGATAGTAAACAAGGAAAATAACTGGGTAACGGAAATTATATTTCTTAATATGACGGGCAGAAAGTAAATAAGAAATTTACGGAAAATAAAATATTGTTCGGGTTGAAACGAAATTTGTCAGTGAACCAGAGATCCAGTATCGGAGGAACCAGAAAAAAGCCGTTAACAACAGAAAAACACTAAACTGTTGCAGAAGTAAATAAGAAATTTGTAAGGAAATTCCTGAAGTGACTTCTGGCAGTAAATTATGAATTTGCTTTTATCAGTAATTCCGTCAAAAACAAAAGCAAAATGACACAAAAAATGTTGCAAAAGTAAATAAGAAATTTGTAGGCAAATTTAACGAAGTGTTCGGAATGAAGTGAAATTTATGAAGCTATTTCTGTCGGTAAATTATGTGTAAAATTACTTTCATCAGTAATTGTGAACTTTCTGTCAGTAATTTGTCGTTGTTGCTTGTAAATAGTGATTGAAAATTTACAGAGAAAGAAATAGCAATTGAACTTAAAGTGAAAATAATAGTGTCTAAAAAATGAAGGAGAAGACAATAGAGAGTAAGTGAGATATACAGACAAGGAGAGAGAGAGACAGAGCTAGCCAGTTAGACAAACAAGATATAGATAGATAGATTGATAAAATATAGACAGATAGATATAGAGATAGAAATGGATAGAGAGATAGATAAAGGGATATAGAGAGATAGAGATAGATAGAGATGGATAGAGAGATATAGAGAGATAGAGACGTCACTGACGCTAGAAAACCTGGAAGTAAATATTTTTAAAAGCTTTCAAAGACGTGAATTTAATATAAAAAGCAATATTTTTTGTTACCAATAGATGTAAAGGAGACAATCAATTTCTGAAAGTTGCTTCGCAAAGAGTTACCTCTCTTCTCCACGTAACCTAGGAAAGAGTATTTTCTGTCCCCAGGGGGCCTGTTACACATTATGTTAAAAATTTTAATAGTCTAAAAACATCTCTGGAACATAAGTAATGCATATACCCAGTTTGGAAAAAATCAGTTGAAAAATATGGCGCCGTTATAATATTTTACACACACACACACACACACACAGAGAACGGGAATTATATTATATATGTATGTGTGTGTATGTGCGTGTGAGCGTGTGTGTATGAGTGTGTTTGTATGTATATATGTATTTGTGTGTCTGTGTTTGTCCCCCCATCATTGCTTGACAACAGATTTTGGTGTGTTTACGTCCCCGTAACTTAGCGGTTCGGCAGAAGAGCCCGATAGAATGAGTACTAGGATTACAAAGAATAAGTCCCGAGGTCGATACACTCGACTAAAGGCGGAACTCTAGCATGGCCGCAATCAAATGACTGAAACAAGTAAAAGAGTAAAAGAGTATATTATATACGCATATGAGGGTGTGTGTGTACGCTTGTAAATAGAATATATACGCACAGAAATGTACACTCACAAACGTACATGCAGACAGACATATACACACACACACATATACTCTTTTACTTGTTTCAGTCTTTTGGCTGTGGCCATGCTGGAGCACCGCCTTTAGTCGAGCAAATGGACCCCAGGACTTATTCTTTGGAAGCCTAGTACTTATTCTATCGGTCTCTTTTGCCGAACCGCTAGTTACGGGGACATAAACACACCAGCATCGGTTGTCAAGCGATGTTGGGGGGACAAACACAGACATACAAACACATACATACATATATATATATACATATATACGAC
>NC_069006.1:11025901-11028108 GCF_001194135.2 Octopus bimaculoides | reverse complement strand
ATACAGCTACACACACACACACACATATATATATATATATGTGTGTGTGTGTGTGTGTGTGTGTGTGTGTGTGTGTGTGTGTGTGTGTGCATTTAATAGAATTTTTTAAATCATTCTTCTTGCTCTATCGAACTGTTCTATCGGATCATATCTTAATCAACTGTCGACTGGAGATCCCAACGCTGTCAGCACTTTCTCAGGATGATCTCTTTTCACGAGGTGCCAGTAAGCCTTTGATACTCGCAGGGAGCATTCAGTTCCTTTGCCTTCTACCGAAACACACTTGTTGAACCATTATCCAAATTAGAGACATCTCAAAGAACCCAACGATACATTTTTTATCACTCTTCCGTTTTTTTCTTTTTTGTCACATATTCTTTATGAAGCGAACTATTCTTTTCATTACAGGATCTTTTGCATCTATGTCACTGTTGTGTTATGTCTTGCAGTACAAATGTCAATTGTGTCGGACATATTGGAAGCTAAATTACAGTTGCCCAGCACTCCGTTCTAACGGAAATGACGTATACTCCAGCAAATGTGTGTGTATGTGTGTGTGTGTGTATGTGTGTGTGTGTGTGTGTGTATATGCGTGTTTGTATATATATATATGTATGTATATATATGTATGGATATATATATATATATATATATATATATATATATATATATATATATACATACATGTACACATATATATAGAGAAGCTAGATACATAGATATATAGACGGACAGACAGAGAAACTGATAGATATATAGATAGATACACAAACAGCTAGACAGTGGGACAGATAGGTATGTGTGTATATGATTGTGTATATAGGGAACAGCTTTTCTTTCAAGCATGTTGTATTAAACAAATATTTCCTTCATAATCCTTAACGTATATCTAGAACAATAACCTTCCAAAATCCATTAGTCCATTAACAGTTCAAGATCTCCTCAGCCATATCACCAGCATGCTGTTTACCATTATTCCATTCTGATGAGGAGACCGAGACGTTTTTGAGAGTTAATGGACTAATGGACTATAGAAACACTATTGTTCCGCTGTAAGCAGAAAAGGACCTGTAAGGAAATATGGAAAATCCTTAAGGATAAAAGATTAAACTCAAAAATGGTGACGTCTGTAATATATACTTGATAACGCGTGTGTATCTGTTTATATATGTTCACGTATATATGTGTGTGTGTGTGTGTGTGTGTGTGTGTGTGTGTGTGTGTGTGTGTGTGTGTGTGTGTGTGTGTGTGTGTGTATGTGTGTGTGTGTGCGCGCGCGCTCGTATGTTTACACATGCATATATATATAAGTATATATAAATACATATATTTGCATATATATAGGTAAGATAAATGTACAGAACCAGATGTACACGCACACACACACATATATACACATGTACAGGGTGCGACGAATAAACTGTCGTCTAAATTATGCAAAAATGAAAATAAGACTGACATCTCATTTTAACAGATATATTTACAAAAATTCCATAAAAAATATCTTGAAATACTAGAGTAGATAGAAACACTAGACTGATAGAATAAGTACTAGGCTTCCAAAGAATAAGTCCTGGGGTCGATTTGCTCGACTAAAGGCGGTGCTCCAGCATGGCCGCAGTCAAATGACTGAAACAAATAAAAGAGTAAAAACGTAAATACTAGAGTATAAACTTATTCAGTAAAATCACCATTGGCTTCGACCATGGCCTCCAAACGACTTTGGAATCTCCTGCAACTCTTCTGGATGATTTCCTTATTTAAGTTGGTGAACTCTGTCATAATCCTTGCCTTCAGTTCACCTTTGGTATTACAAGGAGTTTTGTTGATCTCTCGCTCAATTGTGCCCCAAACATAATAATCAAGGGGTTTGCAGTGAGAGGAGTTAAATGGCCAGATGTTAGGGGTGATGCGGTTGCAGAAATTGTCTGATCGCCATTCCTGGGTTCTCCTACTTGCGTGGCATGGTGCAGAGTCCTGTTGCCAGACATAGGGTCTTCCAGTAGCCATCCTCTTGACCCAGGGCAGCACTACCACTTCCAGGCACTTGATGTAGACCACCGTGTTGAGTCTGCGGCCATGGAGGCATAACGTCGCCATCACTAGTGATCACTCCAAACACCATGATGTTGACTGGATGTTTGATTTTTATCCCTCTCAGTACATGTTTTGGGGACACGGCAAGCCAATGGTTATTCTGTGTTCAC
>NC_069006.1:11025147-11025759 GCF_001194135.2 Octopus bimaculoides | reverse complement strand
ATGAGGAATACCGAATGTTTTCAAGCACTAGCTGCCTGATAAGAAACTCAACCACTCCCATGTCCCTGGCGATGGACCTGAATGGATTGGAGGGATCGTTGTCCATCATGGCCTGGATCTCACCAACAAATTCAGTTCTTTTCTTATCAGAACGATCAGAGTGAGTTTTCCGAGCTGCCGTACCTTCGTAATCGCCATTAGACTCATCCAGCTCTTTCCAAATCCTCTGTACGGTCCTCACATTGACATCCAAACACTCTGAAATGTTCGTATTGGAGCTTCCGGCGCGAATGCCAAGCAGTACAGATGGCATTTCCAAATTTCTGGCAGAGTGAATTGCAGCATGATGCTCGTTTTCTCAGACGGTGCCCAACTGACCCTATTATACTGTGTAGCCGACAAAAGCGAAAACAATGCGCATGCGCGAAACTAAAAATATAAAATGGCAACAATTTGCCCATCGCACCCTGTATAGTGTCAGACAGACAGACAGACAGACAGACAGACAAACAGACAGACAGTCAGACAGATAGATAGATAGATAGATAGATAGATAGATAGATAGATATAGATCTAGATATTTATGTATGTATATATTTGTGTATATATATA
>NC_069006.1:11021858-11024327 GCF_001194135.2 Octopus bimaculoides | reverse complement strand
ATATATATATATATATATAACTTCATGCGGATGCAGTGCAAATTGCAATTATTGATCGACAAATTTTTTTAGGTGTGGTTGAAAACACGGCGCAGCAGCTACACACGCCCACATATAAGACCGCCACAAATAAGAGACCCAGGACGGCCACCATTGCTGCAAAGCCGGCAATCACACCAATTCGTTTAAATAAGTATTAGAGGTCTCCAACAAAGCAATAGCAATCAAAGAATTGCATCCGTGAGGGATCTTTCTGCATGCAATCAAGCGACATGCATTGCACTTACAGAGACACACCTCGCTGCAGATACAAGCGACGCAGAGATACACATACCAAGAAGTTACGGTGGAGTTGCATTGTACATCCGTGAAAATGTCCCACCACTAACCCTGTTGTTACACTCAAGTGCGTTAGCACATAACAAACTTACCAAGGGCTAACGTACGAAACTCTCGACCCTTCAGTCACTTTGTTAATATTCTACTGAATATTAATGTGTGTGTGTTTACATACGTACATATATACATACGCAAACAATTTTTTTTTAAATGGCGTATGTTCAATTTATATTCTTATTTTATACAGCAAACGATACAAGATGTTTCCGTTGATTTCAGTGCAAGCGGACTGAGGAGAGACATTGAGCGTATGATGTCAGTGTAACCGACGTATTGAAATATATACATATGTAGAGAGCTGACACCGTGTACGTACAGTAACCTTATTCTTTAGCTTCATAATTAATGCTTGATGTTTGGCAGGGTTGTGTGAATCTGGTGTGGTAATCCTTCTTGTTAATGATTATGAGGTTTATGTGTACAAAGTATAGGAAGGCTTAATTGGGAAGGGAATCTGTTTAAAATGTTATTTGAAATGCTTTGTGTGTAAGCAAAGTGAGAATATCTCTTCCCTTATATAGAGAATAGTTGCAAGTAAAATCAATACTTTTGGTTTCTCTGTATTCGTGTTGGCTTTAGTAACAATGCTCCAGGTTAAGAGTGGATTATTTACTCAGTTGTCCTTTAGATTCCATATATATTTGGACCATGCGGTCGCATTACATCTGCTTCTATCTGTGAATGTAGCCACAAGTTATATGAATCTTCCCTTGAAATTATTCTTTGTAAGTCCAGTATGAATTTTATTGTTCTCTGTGTATCAAGAATATTGTGTATATATATATATATATATATATATATATATACAGATGCACATATATAGACGAATACACACACATATCGTTACATATAAATCATTTATACACGGTTTTATACACATAAACACGTTTACATAATAATATGCACTCACATATACACAGATAAATATAGATATAATACAGACGCACAAGCATACACAGATTTAAACATAAGTATATGCTTAGAGTTAGGGTTAGAGTTAGGGTATATATATATATATGTATACATATATATGTATACATATATATATATGTATATATTTATATATGTATATATATGCGATATATATGTATACATATATACATATTTACCGCCACAAATACTTATACATACATGCACACATGGACATCTATGAATGTCCATCAGATGCGCTCATGCTTTCACATACGTACATATATATTCACAGATATATACATACATATGTGTGTGTGTGTGTGTCTGTGTGTGTGTGTGTGTGTGTGTGTGTGTGTGTGTGTGTTCTTGCTCACATACACATACGTTATATAGAGACGCAAACAAACACAGAGTGGCTGTGTGGTAAGAAGCTTGCTTCCCAAACACATGGTTCCGGGTTCAGTCCCACTGCGTGGCACCTTGGGCAAGTGTCTTCTACTGTAGCCCAGGGCCGACCAATGCCTTGTGAGTGGATTTGGTTGACGGAAACTGAAAGAAGCCTATCGTATATATATATATATATATATATATATATATATATATATGTGTGTGTGTGTGTGTGTGTGTATATATATATATATATATATATATATATATATATATATATGTGTGTGTGTGTGTGTGTGTGTATATATATATATATATATATATATATATATATGTATGTATGTATGTATGTATGTATGTATGCGTTTGTTGCTTGTGTCAGTGTTTGCCCCCCCCACCACCACCACTAACACCACCACAACCACCATCGCTTGACAACCAACGTTGGTGTGTTCACGTCCCCATCACGTAGCAGTTCGGCAAAAAGAGACCAATAGAATAAGTACTAGGCTCACAAAGAATATGTTATGGGGGCGATTTGTTCGACTAAAGGCGGTGCTCCGGCATGGCCGCAGTCAGATGACTGAAACACGTAGAAGAGTAAAAAATGTAATACACAAACACATCGGCGTGACCCTAAATACATTCGCATGCACATTCTCATATACACCGACAGATATCTACAAATTCACTTATACATATATACGCTCACGTATCCACATACACACATATGCATATATACATATATACATATATATATATATATATATA
>NC_069006.1:11019678-11020892 GCF_001194135.2 Octopus bimaculoides | reverse complement strand
GAGAGAGAGAGTAGTGGTACAGCAAGGCACCAACGTTTACTGGAAATAGCAGTCGATAAATTTACGACGCTATAGTAAAGCTTCGCTCTGTATATACCGGCACAGACGCGTGAGTGCAGCGAACATAAAAATTTCGTCTTACCTCCAGGAAGAACATTAGATAAATGGACAACCTAGAATCGGATAATCTAGTACCTGGGTTTCGGACTCTTCAAATACGTTTGTTATTGTAAATTTGATAAGTATTCTTTAGCTAGATTTACCTGTAAGTATATATAAACATATAGATAGATATATGAAGATATACACACTTTTATATGTATGTATGTATGTATGTATGTATGTATGTGTGTATGTATGTAGACACAATTTACAGAAGCGAAACCGAATAGACGAATCGAAGAATGAAATGTTTGTAAAAGATTATTCCTTTGTGTTCACCAACACCTCTACCACTACCGCCACCACCACCTTCAATACCACTACCCTCACCATTCACACAGCCATCGACTCTTAACACCACCACCACCACCACCATAACAACCACCACCACCATTAATACCACTACCCTCTCCATTCACACCACCATCGCCTCTACCACCACCACCATAACCACCACCACCATAACCACCACCACCACTACCACCACAAA
This sequence comes from Octopus bimaculoides, assembly GCF_001194135.2. Lineage (NCBI taxonomy): Eukaryota > Metazoa > Mollusca > Cephalopoda > Octopoda > Octopodidae > Octopus > Octopus bimaculoides. Next base: position 11,020,240 of record NC_069006.1, on the reverse strand, counting down.
TAGAACTGCTACCATTAACATCACCAATACCATCACTACCGCCACCATCATTACCATTAACACGACCGCCACCATCTCCAGCATCACCATTGACAACCATCAGCATTCATATAACCGCCGCCATCATCACCTCCCCCGCCCCTCGACCACATCGGCAACAACCACCACCACCACCGCCACCAGTGCCACCACTGCCATCTACAGCAACACCATCACCACCACTTTCACCTTGCCTCTCACATCCTTGCCTCTCACATAAATATTGTTCTATGCAAAAGCGAGACGTCAGTGGGAGGCAGTAGTGTGGTGTGGTGGTTGGACGTTTAGTTCTCGTTGTTGTAGTTGTTGTTATTGTTGTAGTAAGGTTCAACTAGTCAAGTGATGACAGCGCTATACAAACCAAACTGTCAGCATTGTCAGAAGTCTTTACACACACGCACACACACACACACATACATATATGTACATATATGTATATATATGTGTGTGTGTGTGTGTATGTATATGTATATGTATATATATATATATATATATATATATATATATATATATATATATATAT
>NC_069006.1:11014771-11019498 GCF_001194135.2 Octopus bimaculoides | reverse complement strand
ATATATATATATATATATATATATACGTATTATCTCATGCATAGACATATATACGTAAATATATATATATAGATAGAGACAGGGATAGAGAAAGAGAGGGAGATGGAAAGAGAAATATCTACGAATATATAAATAATTATATATATAGATAGGGTGATAAATTGAATATTAATTCAATTTAAAACCAAGTGACCTAGCATATAAAAAAATCTGAAAATTCATCCCTTATACACATGTAAATAATTATATATATATATACATACATACTCATATTTATGTGTATATATGCATGAACATGTGTTTATAAGCGTTTAGGTTTAGAGTTTCAACCGAGAAAAAGAGTACTCGATACATATTGTAGAGTTCGGGACATTTTGATGCCATAGCAATTTGGATAGTCTCCGGGACCCAATCGATTTCGTTAATGAGTTAAATTGAATAACTACTTAAATCTTCCTAAATAAAGCAAAAGCACGTGTGTCGAAAAATAAGGTTAAGGCGGATGATAGACAACTGACAAATATCTGTTTAGTCACTTGACAACGCTTTAGCAACCAAATTGTTTGTAGTTGAAAATGGCGTGGTGTCTCCTAAGCATGCCCATTACATTGGAAAAAACACGTTTTTTATATAATTTTACTTACGTCTAATGAGTCCTAATTACCCCCCGAGAATTTCATTTTTACCACACTTGAGTTAATTTACCCCGGTTCGCCGACCCCTATGTAATATAGATAGATCAAAGGGATAAATGTCATCGCTTCTTTTTCTTTTTTAGCCTTGGCAGACCTCCAATGAAACTAATAAATACTATTTTGTAAGGTTTAATTTTCGGGCACTCAAGAAGGGATCCATCTGGTTGGAATAATGTTTGCAATCGAAAAATCACTTGAAAATATTCCATTTTGTTTCTGCTTGGGCTCCAAATTTTTTAACTTCTGTTCAGTGACCGTGTAGACTATAGAAGCGGTTTTGCCTCCATTGTCTATCAGTTTCCAAACACATTAAAGTGGTTAAATCTGTTTTTAAATGTGCGCTCTGTAAGTCCAGAAAAGTTGTTCTAAATACTATCGCTTGGTTTTATAGGAGATTTGTATATCACTGTCTTAAAAAGCATGAAGCATTTGGTAGTCAGTTCTGGTCGGTTCAAGCTTGTTATTTGACTTGATGTTGGAACAGCGAGGATTTGATTGTAAATGTGTCTTCATGTATCTAATGTTTTACCGGTTTTCTTATCTCAGTTATCATCATGATTTAGAACGGTGCAGTTGCTGTTGAAACGTTTACTGTTGTCAACGTATAACACGTGGGTGTAGAATGTGGGTGTCTTCGTTGATTATTTTCGTAATATTATTGCGTATCTATGTAACAGACTTAATATAAATACTGGGGCCGATTTGATCGACTAAACTTTTCAAGGCGGTGTTATAGCGTGGCCGCGGTCCAATAACTGAAACAAGCAAAAAGGTAAAAGTAAAGAAGAAATACATACATACATACATACATACATACATACATACATACATACATATACATACATACATTGTTAGTTGTTGTGGAGACACTATACGACTTTCGAAACGTTAATTTCCTTGATACAACCACTATCATTAAGACGACCACCACCATCAATCGTTACAATTAGCATCACCTCCACCATTAGCACTAGCACCACTCTTAACACCATCACCACCACCGCCACTGCCACCACCACAGCTACCACCATCAGAACAACCGCTATTATTTTTAACGCCACCAACACCACCATTTAACTACCACCACTAACACCGCCACCAACAACTTCGTCACCATCAACACCACCACCATCAACACCACCACCATCAACACCAAAACCACCACCACCACCTACATCAACACCACCAATCCCACCGGTATCAATACATTCGCTGCCACCATCTAAAAAATCGATGGTTGAAAAGTTGTGAAAATGCAGTAGCTGTTTATTAAACCATCTTAAGAGTGAGTCTCGAAGTGGATAAAGCTATAAATGATAACATGAAATACATTAGATCAAAAAACGAATCCTTTGGACGGAAAAAAGAGTAGAAGGTATCCTGTGGTGGTTTTCTTTAGGATAACGGTCAGCATGTCAGTCATGCTTATAAAAGATGCTGGTTTGTAATCAACAGGTAGCTTTCAGCCTCCTTTTTTTCTTTTCATTCAAGAGTAACTATAATAATTATATTAGTTATAGTTACTCTAACGAGCAATTCCTTCAATCTTTGGACTAATTCTTTCTAATCGACTCTGAAAGAGATCAAAGTTGTCGTTGGTAGAATTTGAACTCAAAGCACAGAGAATCGAGTGCCTGGCTTCATACTTTTTTCATCGACCCTGAAAGAGTGAAATGCATAGTTGATTTCGGCTGGATTTGAACTCAGAACTTAAAAAGCTGGAAAAAACACCGTAAGACATACGGTTCGATGTCATGCTTTGTCTCCATGCCTGTTACTCCATCATGTGGTCATTTGTTGAACTATTTTTTAATCTGATCGTCTGGTCTTCTGTTTCTCATTTCTCAGGTTTTGCTCTCCATTATCTGACCTGTTGCTTAATCTCCATGTTTTTTTTTCTCTATCATTCAGTTAATTATTCCAGCACGTGATCCTCTGTTAATCTAGTGCCTGATTATTTGATTATCTCATCGTCTGGTTATGTGATCGTCTGGGCGTCTGGTTTTTCCATCCTTTTGCTTTATCTCCTTGTCATTCTTTTTCTCCATCTCCTAGTATGTCACTCCATCATGTGGTCTTCTGTTGATCTATCGTCTGATTGTCTGATTATCTGCTGGTCAGAAAATATGGTGTTTCATTCTTTTGTCTGTTACTTTATCTCACTTTGCTCCATCGCCAAGTCTATCACTCTGTCACGTGATCCGCTTTTGAACTATCATGTGATTGTCTGATTCTCAGCTGCGTGGATGAAGAGAGAAAAAAAATAACTTCATTCTGAAAAGAATCTGAAATTATTGTGGAGGTTTATGGTTTTGTGGCTAAGGTGTTAGACTCATGATCGTAAGATTGTGGTTTCGATTCCAGGACCGGGCGATGATCTATATTCTTGAGCAAAGCACTTCATTTAACGTTACTCCAGTCCTCTCAGGTGGCAAAAATGGGTAATCATGCGAAAGACTGGCATCTCGTCCAGGAAGGAATATATACGCCAGAGAAACCGGGGAACCGGCCTTTTACTCCTTACGGAGTAATGTGAACTGACCTTCAAAAAGGATACGTCTATTGCAGAAGAATTTTAACACACGTAATAACAAAACGTATCCTCTCTACTAGGAGAATTGATCCGGTATTCTATCTTTACTAACACTACACTGTTCACATTAATATAGAATATATAAACAATAGATAAATAATAGATATAAAATAACGTAGCTAGAAATATCGGTCACGTGTTTTATTTGTCTGGTTTTATGTATTATTTATTTGTTTGTCTTCTTCCTGCTCCATGATCTTAATCGTTATATTTTGTATGTGCGTGACTATTTATCTACGCATATATTTATGTCCTTACACCTACACAGACCAAATCACTGTTACTACATCTCATATTCACCCATGACAGCTATCAGTGTGTGTGTGTACGTATGTATGTATCTTTTATCTTTACTTGTTTCAGTCACTAGGTGACGGCCATACTGGGGCACCGCCTTAAACGATTCTATGAGTCTACTCCAGTATCTATTTTCAAGTCCTGTTCTTATTTTATCGGTCATTTTTGCGGAGCCGCCAAGTTAGGAGGACGTAGACAAACCAACACCTGTTGTCTATTTGCGTTGGGACGAAAAACACAAAAACACACACACATACATGCATGCATGCAGCAGGTTTCCTAATAGTTTCCGTCAACTAAATCCACTCAAAAGTTATTGGTCGCCCGAGGGCTAAAGTAGAAGACACTTCCATAATAAGATGCCGTACAGTAGAATTGAACCCGAAACTAGTTGGTTGCAAAACGAGCTTCTTCACCGGTGCAACCATGCCTTTCATTTACATCCGTCTATTTTTGTTTACATAATTAAAATTAACGACTTGTTTCTGATTACAGACAAAAGTTCAATAACCTTTCAACAAAACAAAAGAAAAACAGGCGCAAGTGTGGCATTGTGGGTAGGAAGCTTGCTTGCCTACAATGTTGTCTTGTGTTCTGTCCCACTGTGCAGCACATTATGCGAGTGTCTTCTACTATAGCCCTGGGCTGATCAACTATTTGTGAGTGAATTCATTAGATGAAAACTGAAAGAAACACAAAAACTGGTTCAGGAGTATCCGGTGGTGCATCCGGAAAATACCCACAAGGATTCTTTACATGGACGTTTATTGCTGGAATGAAGCTACACTCCAAGTACTGTTTCTTCTTTGTTCTTTCTTCTACACATCGCTCTCGCTTCTTACTACAACTCTCCTCTTATAGATGTAATAATCCATTCCTCTACTATTACCGTCTCCGATGAAGGGATACATTGGATTATCCCTGAAGCAGTTGTAAGACTTTATCCATAAAATATATTTCTAACTTTGCCATTGGTCTCTTTATTCTTTTCTCTCTTTATACATACACACGCTAATACACGACTTATGTTATATTCCCCACTCATGTTTATACAACGACAGGGGCAAAACTAGCCGGTATACAGCACTTACTCGACGATATTACCTGTATCTTTGGGTTTGGTTGAATCCAATACCCTTCAT
>NC_069006.1:11006729-11009084 GCF_001194135.2 Octopus bimaculoides | reverse complement strand
AGTAACTCCCTATTTTAAAATACTTATAAATTATTTATTAATTGTAATTTTTACTTAAAAATGACTCTGAGTGGAAAACTTTTAGTATGAGGTCTTATTTATACTTCAAAAAACAAACACGAAAAGTTTGATCAATAATTACAATTAGTAAATAATTAATGATTATTTTAATATAGGGATTTACTTTTTAATCACCCGGTATATTTATGAGGGTTGGTTTTTGTATCTGTTTTTGTCTCCCACCACCGTTTGACAATCGATACTGATGTTCTTCAGTACCCGTAAAACCGACCCATGGAATAAGTACCTGGCCTCAAAAATGTACTAGGATAAGCACAGCAGGACTGTGTGATAAGAGGCTTGCTTACCAACAACATGGTTCCGAGTTCAGTTCCAAGTGTCTTCTACTATAGCCTCGGGCCGGCCAAAGCCTTGTGAGTGGATTTGGTAGACGGAAACTGAAAGAAGCCCGTCCTATAAAAATATGTGTGTGAGTATGTGTTTGTCCCACCCACCAACATCGCTTAACAACCAATACTGGTGTGCTTACGTCCCCGTAACTTCGCAGTTCGGCAAAAGAGACCGATGGAATAGGTACTAGGCTCACAAAGGGTCGATTTGTTCGACTAAAGGCGGTAAAATGACTGAAACAAGTAAAAGAGTAAAAGAATAAAAGAATAAGGTCGAATCATTCGACTAAATTTCTTCAAGGTGCTGCCCCAGCATGGCTGCAGTTCAATGACTGAAACATGTGAAATATAAAAGATACATTTTGCCATGTATGAGATCCGTATTGCGGTTCCTTATTTCCACGCTCGCTGCAACAGATTCATTAGCATTGTATTTGTGTGTGTGTGTGTGTGTGTGTGTGTGTGTGTGTGTGTGTGTGTGTGTGTGTGTGTTAAGATATGACACACATTTGTCTTAAGACATGTCTTATATGGATAAATTAATGTACAACTTTCGCCTTTATGTCTTCAAACATGAAATCGTATTTGTTTTAAATATGACAATCATTTGTCTTAAGACATGCCTTATATCTATTCCTTTGTGTCTTCAAAAAAGGAAATCGTATTTGTGTGTTAGGATATGACAATCATTTATGTCGTAAGATATGCCTTGTATCTATACCATAAGGTACAACTTTCGCCTTTATGTCTTTCAAACATGCCATCGTATTTTTGTGTATTCAAACACACATATTCATTCCTTAAAACATGACTCATGTATAATCTATGCTTTAAGATATGACTCATATTTTTGACTCAAAATATAACTCTTACGATTTTGTCTAAACTCTAAAATACTTCCATTTTTTTATCTTCACAAAAATATAGGATTTTTGTTTTTTTATCTAATCCTCATATAAACTGATACTAAACGACATAAACACGGCAGATAATTGAGTAAAATTGGCAAATCAGATAAATACATATTCCAAGAGAAACTTGCTAGAAGCTTTTATTATTTTTCTGTTAGAACTAAGATTTCTGCTAATATTAGATAAGAATAAATAAAAATAAGCCTTGTAGAAAATTCCTCTCAATCATCGGTGAAAATAACCAAAGATCACATCTACAAGAATTGCTGATGTTTAAGCGACATGCCATTGGCGAAACGTCTAGAATATTTTATAGGTAGTTACAATTTCATTTATGGCCTGTAATTATGTATTTATCTTACATCTGTAATCTTTTACTTGTTCCAGTCATTGGGCTGCGCCCATGCTGGAGAACCGCATTAAAAGGTTCGGTTGAACCAATCAACTGCAGTACTTAAGTTTCTGTTTAAACCTGATACTTATTCTATCGGTCGTTTTTGCCGAACCACAAGATTTCTCGTGAACGTAAGCAAGCTAATACCGGTTGTCAATCAGAGGTGGGAGACCTTCACGCGCGCGCGCACATATAACTTTTAAATTTGTTTATGGGAAACGTTTTGAATATGCAAATATATTTCCTATCCCATTATGCCGGACACAGTTTAATGGTACCGACTGGTGAAACACTTTTTGGGGTTGCATCGGGCTGTACCGATATAATGTAGGATAAATATTGCAATAATAACAATAATCCTTGAATAGAATTAATAACCATTAACTGCATCGCTACGCGCGTTTCTGCAAGTCACGTGTCTCTCATGATCGCAGTCCGTATTCTTGAGATGATTACAGTGTAGTCAATAGTATCCGTGGGCGTTGGGTTGATCATCTTCATGGATTCATTTCTTCAGGCGATATAACATTAGTGGATGTTTAAACAGAGGGATGATTATCCCTTTTGACCAGTGTGATGATCGGTTGAGTAATATTACACAGATACAATGGACTACACTGTAATCATCCTAGGAATACGG
>NC_069006.1:11005600-11006719 GCF_001194135.2 Octopus bimaculoides | reverse complement strand
TATATATATGTATGTATGTATGTATGTGTGTGTGTGTATGTATGTATGTATCAGTAATTACTCGGGGTAGGCAGTTGGTGACCATTATGTTGTAAAACACACAAAAAATAAGCCCAATACAGGCGCGCGACTGAGTTGAAGGCAGACTTACTTCAACTTATTTCAACGTAAAAAAATCGGTGTTGTAGGAGTGTATGCAACATGTGTACTACAGCATTATTATGCATAGCTTAGATACTGAGATTGAAAAGCAGGGGGGGAATTATGTCTACGTAATCTTCAAAAAAATTATATATTTTGCATTTTATGCATAGTAATCAGACTAACCTTCATAATTTTATTGAATTAGATGCATATTTTGCCATAAAAGGAAAATGTTGCTATCGATCTATTTTATTTAAGGTAGGCATTGCCTACCTTGTATACCTAGGCGGCACGTCCCTGAGATATATATATATATCAAAAGAATGTGTTATAATACTATTTCACAGCCATACCAACAATCTAACATACGTCCATCATCAGCTGCCCCACGGATATCATTATAGTTTCGACACCTGGACAGTACCATTCAATCTGGCGTTGTCAACAGCACTAAAGTAAGTGTAGTTTGAGGAAATCAAATCACAACTTTCAAACAAGTAAATTATAACCGCTCCTAAATACGTAATTAAATATCGACAACTCTATTAAGTCATACAAAAATTATAATCCCTACCATCTTCCATAATATAAGATAAAAGTAAAAGCTTAATAACCACATTATTTCAATCGATCATTATATAGGCAGGATTAAACATTAACTTTAATAAAACTACAACAAAGAGACATTGAAACCAATGTACATTGTATCCGTATTAATAGTAAACCACAATAACTAATTTATGCTAAATTGCGACCTATCTTTAAGTCCATATAAAAAATAATCCCACCGGTCTTCCATAAATACTACTATAATGAAAGTTCAAGCCTTATAAAATTTTTCCAAAACAAAACATGATTGAAATTAATTTAACTAATATTTTTATGAGTGAAAGACATCATTTCATCATTCAAAAGTTAATAGTAAAACACTACATACTCATTTATATATATATATATATATATATATATATATAT
>NC_069006.1:11004404-11005500 GCF_001194135.2 Octopus bimaculoides | reverse complement strand
ATTGGGTTACTTTTGAAAACTTTATCTAAAAACATTGAAAGCGTAGTCTGCGTTGAATTCAGATAAGTTGTCAATGTGGAATTTTTACGTGGAAATTTTAAGAAAGTTTTATCAGTTAAGTGTGAGAAACCGATTAATAACGCGTCACGTTCATTAATTAAATTAGATCTACAATTTGAGGATTTACAACGCCTCTGCCGAGCACAAATAACTGCTAACGCCACCCTTCCTGTATGGAAGAGCACAATCTATAATTGAACAAGAAACTGAGTTGTCTATAATTTCCCACTAGAAGTACCAGATGAATTTAACCAGAAATGTGCTGTTTTCTTTAGTATTAAAAACAGTGAGCATAGTTATGTAATCTGGTTTTGAATGTAGCAGCAGTATTGCATATATAACAACGAACTTTATCAGGTGTTTTAATGGAGGACTAATATATTAAATTATTTCTCCAGAAACTTGTTATCTAAAGGACATTTATCACGGTTCCTACAGTTACACATACAATTAAGCTTGTTGTCATAAGAAGCCGTATTCATTCTATCAGTGTCTATGTTACTTTTAAGAGAAGATACAGTATAATTGTAATCACCATCCTTTGTACTGGATACATATGTATTACTTGTGATAGGTTAGATTTGTATTTACTATCAGAATATTCAGATCACATGTAGGTCACGGATAGGTCACATGCTGATGTCAGGGCTATCCGATAATGTTTATCCCCCCACGGAAAACAAACTGATTTTAAAATAGAGAAAATTTGTTTTCGCGACCTCATTGATGCTCACACGCACCAACCTCATTGACATCACGAAACGTCTCCGCGCATACATGCACACATACACTACATACACATATATACGCATGCACGCACTCGTGCAACACACTTAAATACGCATTTGTAATCACATACATGCATACAAAAACACAAACGCTCACACAAATGTTCACACAGACACACATATATACATGCACACACAAACACAAATATGTGCGCATATATATATATATATATATGAACACACACCCATACACAGACTAACATCACCATATGTATATGCATATATATATATATATATATATATATATA
>NC_069006.1:11001332-11003734 GCF_001194135.2 Octopus bimaculoides | reverse complement strand
ACCACCACCACCACCACCACAATCATTATCATCGTTATCATCATGGTCATTACTATCATTATCGCCACCATCGCCACCACCATCATTATCACGTTCGTCGTCGTCGTTGTTTTTGTTGTTATTGCTGTTGTTATTACTGTTGATTTGTTGTAATTGTATTCCTTGTTATTGTTGTTGTTGTTGTTGTTGTTGTTATTATTGTTAATGTTAATAGTGTTGCTGATATTGTTATGGTTGTTTTGCTTCCCGACTCACCGCTATCGTGGCCACCACAAGGATTACACTAGAACTAATGCAAAATTGCGTTTAAACTCTTATTAACAGACACAAATCGCTCAGATTGCCCACGTTGGGATAACAAATCTTCCTCTACACAACGGCACCACACAACATAGTTTCAGCCACAAACAACGTATTTGTGTAATCGTTGAACCCATCTCACGAATCCTCTTTGAAAAAATACCGGTATAACCATTGTTTTATCCAGTTTTTTAGAGTCACTTTCACCTCATCTTTGTCGCCAAATTGTCTTCACCAAAGACTGCCCTTCATTACTGCAGTTGGAAGTCGCAAGGCGTTAGATTCAGGCTGGGCAGTGGATGGAGGAACCATTGATCAGCCCAATTTGCTAAATGCCTGATTTGTTGCCAAGGACATATATTGCTACAGTCACTATCACCTCGTCTGTGACATCGAGTCGTTGCCCTCCGATCTCCCTAAGACTGGTCAGGCTTAAGTTATACCAATATACACACTTTGGAACAACATTAGATTAAAATAACGATGCCTTAAAAACATATGATCCGTCGTAGGTCGACGTTGACTGTTCAGAAACCATCGCCGGAAGGTTCACATGTGGGCTACATGGCCTATTCTTGATCTGCTGCCAGCGAAGTTACTTGACGCGATGGAGAAGCTATACAAAACAGTTGGACGCTGAGTAAGACAGTTGGCATTGTCCCCTCACCAGACATCTCTTCCGGGCCTCCACGCCATGTACCAAGTGGTGTATGAGAGTGCAAGGAGCATGTTTGACAATGAAGCCTCTCGCAGTAGCAACTCACTTGCTAGTTGACGCCCAACATTGTCTGATGGGACGGATCTTCCGCTTGGCCGCTATAAGCCGCTGTTGATTTCGAACGTTATCGTTTATTCAACATCCTGCTGCCGACGTCTTCATCGTTTCCCTGGAACGGGAAGCTAAGGTGTTACTAACACTTTCCCAAAGTGCCATCCGAGTCTACGGACGGAAGGAACGATTTTAAGGCCTGCCACTGATGTGGTTGCCGTAAAAAATGTATATATAAATATAGAAGGGCGTTAGCTGTAATATTTTGTCCCAGAAAAACTTCTATGTATGTATATGTGTATCTATCTATCTATCTATCTATCTATCTATCCATCTATCTATCTATCTATCCATCTATCTATCTATCTATCTATCTATCTATCTATCTATGGGATAAAAACGCAAAACATCCAGACAGTTAGGTGATACAAAAAGGGACAACAAAACATCCAGATAGACGATACAAAGAAAACAAGGACGGGTCATTCGGAGTTTTCTTTCCTCAGTCGAGTTCCAGATTATCTTTTCAATTTCGGCTGGTTATACACGAGATTGCTCCAGTTTGGCCAACCCCAAGGAAAAACTAAGCTAAGGGCATTAGATTCTTTGGAAGAAAGCGAATGTATACGAAAACAAGGAACAAGGACGGAAAAAACGGAGAATATTACACAATATATCTATCTATCTATCTATCTATCTATCTATCTATCTATCTATATGCATGTATATACAAGTATACTATTGTGCACATATGTAAATGCACATATCTCTATGTAGGTACGTATCTATACATATATACGTGTGTGATTAGGTGAGTGTGTATGGGTGAAGTTGTGTTAATTAGGTATATATATGTATGCATGAGGCGAGATATATATTTATATAAGTGAGAATATGTGTGTGTGTGTGTGTGTGTATGTATGTGTGTGTGTTTGTTTATGTGTGCGCGTACACGGATGTCAGCTGAGTCGTGACGTAATCTCCGCTATGTTTTGTCATTTCTCTTTCAACCAACCAAAACAAAACTCGGTCTCATTCACACCCATTCAAGAACACACAATCACACTAATTTCTCTCTTTTCTGTTTCTGTCAATAGATCAACAACAACAACAACAACAACAACTGCAACAACAACAACAACAACAACAACAATGACGACGACAATGATAATAACAATGATTTCATTTATTTGCCACCAGGGCGAAGGATGAGGGGGGGGGGACAATCCAAAAACAAACACAAGGTGCGGGGGTTTACATATAATGAAATGATAGCGAAAAAGAAAGTTAGGTATACACAGTATACAATGGAAAGGAAGAGACATATACATAG
>NC_069006.1:10996589-10997489 GCF_001194135.2 Octopus bimaculoides | reverse complement strand
ATATATATATGTATATGTGTGTGTGTGTGTGTGTGTGTATGTGTGTGTGTGTGTATGTGTATGTTTGTGTGTCTGTGTTTGTCCTCCCACCATCGCTTGACAACCGATGCTGGTGTGTTTACGTTCCCGTGCTGCAGACAATTCTTAAGCCCTGGATGAATGAAATACGCAGTAGAAGGCCATACGTGTTTTAAAAAGGCTCGACACCTTCTTATAAAACCCACGTAATGCAAGAATAGATGCCAGACGACAATATTTACGATCATTTAACACCAAATTTGTGGCCTCCAAACGCGCCAGATTGAAATCAAATGGTCTAAGTACGTGTAGAGCATTGTTAAAAATGAAACTAACCAACATCATCACAATGCCATAGCTTCAGTGAAGGCTGCCGTTGTCCAGGTGATGTCCGAAATGATTAAGCACCATTTAGTGCAGACATGTCAACGATTTCAGTCCCACGTTGAAGCAATTATCGAAGCAGAAGGTGGATTCATAGAATAATCTTAGAAAGCTTACAGAGAACATTTGCATAGATATTTATAAAAACACGTTTGGTTTTTGCTAAAATTAGAGTTGTTTTATTAAATTACCAAATATGTCCTCAAGTACCTCTCACACTTCTACATACTTATGTATACATATTTATCAGGTCGTAAAAACGTAAATAATGCAGAGATAATAATGAGGAAGAAATGCAACCAGAAGTAGTTATTATTGAAATTAAAGTGAAGTAAGGATCAGCAATGGTTTAACAATGACTACACTCTTCTGTTAATTGAGGTAATTTTTGAAAAGTTTCCAGGTATTAATTATTTGTCTCTTGGTGTGAAATTTCCCACCTTCATCAAAATAAACGTGTAGGAAAACAACAGCAGATGATAAATAGTATATGTAGTG
>NC_069006.1:10995182-10996067 GCF_001194135.2 Octopus bimaculoides | reverse complement strand
ACACACACACACACACACACACACACACACACACACACACACACACACACACACACACACACACACACACACACATATGTGCAGGTTATATATGTATATATACTCGTATACATATATACGTATATGCATATATGGACATATTCATAGTTATGATGTCACATTTGTGTAGTGGTTAGCACAATCGTACGGTTTACAGCAGACGTGACGTTCAAATCTCGCAGGCGATATTACAAGAATCATATGCGTATATATATGATTACATGCGTGCATACATACATACATACATACATACATACATACATACATACATACATGCATGCATACATACAGATATGTTATGCAAATTAGTAGTTCCAGCTCTTTGGAGCTGCTAACTTTGATGTGTATATAAATAAATTTGCTATTTATTTGTCTGGAATGAGTCAAGTGACGCGAACATCTCTGATGAGACCCTCAAAAAGGTCGAAATTCGATTAAAGATATTCATTATTTTTTCAGTCCTCGAAGAAATAGTTAAATTCGACGAGTTTGTATGTCTCCTACGTTGTCTTACCCACACATGCACACGCATAGCATTCCCCCGCTTATTGCTGCCTTAAAACGCGGATACACTCCCAAACATGCCTTCACTCCCGTTCCTCGCTCATTTTGATTGTCTCTCATAGAATTACATTTCTACCTGAACCCTAACACATCAACGAATTTTTTTCTTCTCAACCATAATTCGTCTTTTCCATATTTGCTATACATTTTTTAATACATTTCTTTTGAGAAAGTAATAGCATCCGAAACGTTAAGATACTTTCCCTTCCTGTTTAAGCTCTAAGCCAATGCATTTTTAAACTAATGCAATACTTTCTAAAAACTGCTAAACCATATATATAT
>NC_069006.1:10992630-10995071 GCF_001194135.2 Octopus bimaculoides | reverse complement strand
TATATATATATATGTATGTATGTATGTATGTATGTATGTATGTGTGTGTGTATGTGTATGTGTGTGTATGTGTGTGTACCTGTGTGTAAAAGTTTTGCCATAAATACTTGATACAGCGATAATATTTGAAAGAAAGTTCTCTTAAAATAAAAGTTATTCACTCCATCAGAATTTTGTAGAAAAATGAAAAAAGACAACCAGAATGGCAGTATAGGAACCGAACTTATGGTAAATTCCTCTCGTAATGTTTATGTTACGTTCACAATTAGGATCATTACCAGCAAAAATCTGCAGACCTCTATAAGTGCCAACCCGTTAGCAATAATTTTTGTCGTTAATTTAAGAGGTGTAGGTGGAACTTCTGTCGTCTCATCTATATTTGTTCTTTTTCTAACATCAGCCCCTCGTAAGAGAAATTTTCTTTCTGGGACACTCGCAACTCAATCACATCATATTCTATGACTTCTTCAAATCTTACACCTTTTTTCAGTGTCACAGCATCTTTCCGAATTTGATGTCGACTTTCTTCTTGATGAAAACTCGGCCATATATTTCCCCAAGCAGTATTCAAAGTGGAAGGTTTCACTTCCCCGCCATGACTCTGCTACTTTATCCACATCACCCAGAAATCTCTAATTATAGGTTCATTTTCCTTGTCAATTGCTTTCTTAAGTTCTTCTCATATAATATGCCTTGAAGTTGGCTTTCACACCTTGATCCATTGGCTAGAGCGAAAAAGTATTCTTTGGGATATGTTCTACTCTTACATTATCGGAAAAGTCTTCTAGGTTGGCTGAAAGGCTCAGTGTATTGTCTAAAAAAGCCATGCTTTGCTGGAAATATTGTCTCGCCTTCTACCTTTCTACAGCAGGACAAACGAAAGCTTATAAAATACTCTTTGAAAAGGCTCTTAGTCATCCATGCCTTTTTATTTGAACACCAAACTAAAGGTAGATTAAATTTAGAGTAATTTTTGAACGCCCTTGGATTTTCAGAGTGATGCATAAGTAGAGGCGTAAATTTCATATCACCAACGGTATTTACTCACCCAAAAAGCGTCAGACGATTTTTGGGCTTCAAATCTTGACGTTGATTTTTCTTCTCCAGAAATAAAGTCCCAGCTAGCATGTGCTTCCAGACAAACTGCAATCTTATCAACGCTGTACACTTGCTCCGGTTTGTAACCCTCTGCAGCAACCATTTTTCTTCAACTGCTCAGGATATTTCGTAGCAGACTCTGTTTCAGCACTCGCAGCTTCACCAGTCATCATTATGCTGTACAAATTCATGCGCTTCTTAAATCTTTCAAACCAGCCCTTTACTAACCAAAAAGCGTTTTTCACTAGATTTCATCTTTTTATTTTGCAAATCGTCAAATAAACTTTTGGCTTATTTTTGAATTACTGTCGTGTTTATCAGCACATTACACCAATCCTGATCCTGATCCTCAATCCATACACTCAGGAGTCGTTCCATTTTAAGTATTACGTTAGATCTATGGAAAAATACGGTCCGGGCAGTTAACGGAATAGCTTCTTGAGTACCTGATAAAATTTTCTCTCTGCTGTCACGTATTGTTCCTTCTGCAGACGTTGCAAAATTTAATGTTTTGTCAATATAGCTTATTTATTTCTTTATTGCCCACAGGGGCTAAACATAGAGGGGACAAACAAGGACATACAACCAGATTAAATCGATTACATCGACCCCAGTGCATAACTGGTACTTATTTAATTGACCCTGAAAGGATGAAAACCAAAGTCGAACTCGGCGGGATTTGAACTCAGAACATAAAGACAGACGAATTACCGCTAAGCATTTCTCCCGGTGTGCTAACGATTCTGCCAGCTCACCGCCCTAAAATATAACTTATATTCTTTTCTACTTTTGGCACGAGGTCCGAAATTTGGGAGGGTGGGGTCAGTCGATTACATCGACTCCAGTATGCAACTGGTACTTAATTTATCGATCCCGAAAGGATGAAAAGCAAAGTCGACCTCGGCAGAATTTGAACTCAGAACGTAAAGACAGATGAAATACAGCATGCTAACCATTCTGCCACTTCGCTGCCTTTCCTATGTATGTAATATTCTGTTCTACTAAAGGCACATGACTTCTATGTATGCAATGATGAAAACGAAACGAAAAGGTGAAGGACCGAGGAAGAGAAAGTGTTACATGATTACAGTGGAGGCGAAATGGCCCGGTGGTTTGGGCAGCCAGCTCGCGGTCGTAGGATCGCGGTTTCGATTCCCAAATCGGGCGTTGTGAGTGTTTATTGAGCGAAAACACCTCAAGCTCCACGAGGCTCCGGCAGGGGATGGTGGCGAACCCTGCTGTACTCTTTCACCACAACTTTCTCTCACTCTTTCTTCCTGTTTCTGTTGTACCTGTATTTCAAAGGGCCAGCCTTGTCACACTCTTGAGAACTACGTTAAGGG